>NW_010138691.1:1452-14832 GCF_000699245.1 Pterocles gutturalis
TACCGAAGGGATGGGGGGTGGGAGGGGCAAGAGACTTTATTGAACATATAAATTTAAACTTAGTTACTGCTAACAGTTGCCTTATAAAAGGGGTCCATATAACCCACATAATTTTTTTTTTTTCCTGGAGTCCCCAGGCACGTTTCCCAGTGCACCCGATCTCTTGGCAGCGCTGGCCCACGAGGAGCGGGGGCTGGCTGTGGGTTTTTGCAGGGGGAGATGTTTATTTTTCAGTCATTGTTGGCTCCCTCCCCTGGATTATTTTACTGCTGCAGATTTAAGCCCTCTACTTATTTCTTGATTCTCTGGCAGCGCTTTCCGCGAGCACTCCCAGCTCTGCGCTTTCTCCCTTTGCTGCGTCTCGGGGTGGTGAAATTACAGGGTATGAGGGAAATGTGTAAATTATAGGGTTTATTAAAATGTAGGCGAGCGTGGCTCTCTAGGCGAAACAGATGCAGGATGGCTTGAAGTCAGCCAGCCTGACAAACTGCAGAGCAGGGAGGCAGGGGAATCATTAGAGGGGCATTTCCCGCAGGGAGAGAGGAAGCGGCTCCGGGGTTGGGGGGGAAGCTCTGCCAAGCAGCTTGGGGCTCCCCAAGGCTGGAGACGCTTCAGGAGGCACCCAAAAGCAGATTTTCCCACCTAGCACTGAGGAGGTTGGTCCCAGTGAGCTGGATGAGGCCTCCAGGTGCTCAGCCCCTCTGTCACATCCCCTCAGTCCCAGCCCCTGGGGGCTCTCAGTGCTCCCTGGAGCTTCCCCCCATCCCTCCCTCCCCAGCCACAGACTCAGCCTGGAAGGCGATGATTTATTTAGGCTAAAACGTAGTTCTCGGTTTATGGTTTGGTTTCTCCGATATTAACCTCAGCTGCTTTTGTGTTAATCATGGGGACGACGAAGAGACTTTCTGTGGCAGGAGAAAGCTCTTAGATGGACCTTGGGGTCTGAGCACCAACACTCCCTTTCCCCGCTTTCCCTCCCTGTAGAAACTGGTGAGAAATGGGGCTGTGATGGAAATACAAAGCGGGGAGAGGCAGGAAAACAGAGCCTCCCTAGCTTTCCCCGATGTCAGGTGAGGAGTGGATGTCTTCTTCTTGGCAGGGCTGAGATACACCAGCATCCAGCTGCTGGGCTCTCGGGAGCTGTTGTCATCCTGCGAGAGGGCAGAGAAATAGGCAGCGGTCCCTTCTTCTCTTATCGCAGGACCTGGGGGCTGGCCCATGCTCGTACCATCACCCTTTTGATCATTCTCCTTGTTCCTGCTTCTCCGCAGACCCACAATTTGATGAGGAAGGTTGTCTTGAAGACAACTTCTCAACCACGCGTGACCCCACACACCACCTCCTTCCGCGCCTGGGGCCACCATGTCCCCACAGCAGTATTTGCTTTCCCAGAAAGCCGTCAGGAAAGCAGGCTGTGCTGGTTTAGCTGCCTGGATTACACCACTTCAGCATATGGCAGCAAGGCTTAAAACAAGGTAGCAAGCCAGGCGAGTCTGCTCGGGCTGCTAGGATGCTCTCTGTGGATCCCAAATGGTCCAAGGCAAACAGCCTGAGCATCACTAGCAACATTACACTTACAGTCCCTCAGAGTTTTATCAGCCCTGCTGTAACCCAAGAAGGAGGGTAGAGACTCTGAGCTGTAAAAAAATAATACAAAATCACATGTGGAAAGATCTTGCAACTCTTGGTCCCACAATGACAATTGTTCCCGTAAGAGATCCTGTACTGGGAATTCTGGGGATATTCTCTCCTATCCATCAAGCTAACATGACTGAGCCTTTTTGCACCGCTCTTGTTTCAACACCTTGTGGAGCTGATGAAGTCTTTATTTATTCACCTATTTTCTGTTTGTTTTGGAGGGTGTCCGATCTTGGTAGACAGCAAAAAGCAGACGGAGAGGTTAACAAAGGAAAGCATTACTTACTAATCCCCTCACACGCTCTATTTAAGGCAACAAAAACATGGTAATAAAAAGAGCAATTAAGAAGCGCATTGAAATATTTATTCAACTCTCATCACCGAGAGCCCATTCTGGAGATCTCAACCATTTATCACGATGTGGCCGTCATCCCCTCCTGCTCTTTGGTCTGTGGATCAGTGAGAAAGGCTGACCACCTCTTCCTCAGCCTCCCTCTGGTCTTGGCTCTCAATTTACAACCAGAAAGCTCATCTACAAGCTCATCTGCTACTATTCCTCTTTTTTTGTTGTTGTTGTTGTTGCTGCTGCTTCTAGCTACTCTATTAATTTGAGAGGAACACGTGGAATAGAAAATGGTCCTTACACAGCTCTGGGAGAAACCCTCTGTGAGTGGAAGAGGAGATAGGTCTGGATAGCAGAGACTGGAAGAGAAAGGCTGCATTTGAAATAATAAGGCTGTGGAAGAGCTCAGACCAAATAGTGGGAAAGGGAAAAGAGGGCACGTCAGCGGGGAACAAGAGGAGAGCTGAGCTCGGTTCCTCCTCCGGGGAAGTCCTGGCTCTAGACAGATGCAGGAGTTGGTGAGAGCTCTGTTTGCTTGTTCGGTGAAGTTTTCTGGCTGAAATGCCTTTGAAAGACATGGAGATTTGCAAATAAAGGACTGTCAAAACCAGCTCCTCAGTTCAGATTTCTCTCATTTTTTGAAATAGAAATAGGAGTCAGAAGAGGCTGGTTACTGAATGGAAATGTGCCTCGTGCGATGTGGAGAGGGCTTATGCACTCAGCAGTTGTATTCACAGTGCAAAGAGGGGGCTTTTGTACCGTTTGATATTTCAGCAAAAGCTTAAGAGGAAATGAAGCAAACTCGTCTGCGTTTCCAGAGGGAATTCTGCAGTGTGCATGCTAGAAATATCTCCCTCTTTTCCCCTGGACTTCATGGCTATTTTTACGTTACCTTAGATCATAATCCTGGATTCTTTGATTGCTACTTCTGGGGTGTTATTATTATTTCTGATGGTATTTGCTTTCTATTTTTGATTGATGGCTTGCCTTTTTTTTTTTTTTTTTTTTTTTTTTACAATCAACTGCATTCTCCTATAATTACTATAAGACAACAAGGTTGCCTCTTCTCTTTTGTTGCTGGCTCAGCCTGGGGGGAAGGAGACCTTTACATAAATGTCTATACTGTGCCTCCGTGCTTATCTCAACCATATGTAATTCTTCCAGTGCTCTCCTGATTTCCAAGACACACACAACGTGGCAAGGACCATGGGAGTGGGTTCCTGTGTTTGGAAACGCCAGGACAGCCGGGCAGGCAGTAGCTATCAAGTGTGAGGCTGATTAACGCAACGGGGGCCTGGAGGCTGGGGCAGCAGGAGTACGGGGCTGTGGAGACGGAAGAAGGCAGGTGTCAAGTGTTGGCTCTCAGCTGCACACGGAGCTCGTGTTATTCCATGATCTAATGCCTACGCCAGCCACCCCCTTGTACCGAGCTTAGCTGTGCCCCAACTAATGAACTAAACAAAGCAAAGGTGCCAGCTGAAGAGTCTCGGGTTAAAATTGTCCCGTTAGAGCTTTGGCTCTGCTTGTAGGATGTAGGCAGTATGCCTGAGTGACGGAACCATGGAGAAAAACGTGCCAAAGGCTAGTTGTGTGCAGGAGGCAGGGATAAAACAGGCGTTACTCGGCGAAGGGAAATCCTGCCTCGCTACCGAGCAGGTCCAAGCTACTGCTGCTGAAATCAAGAGCCTTGGAGAGCTGCCTGTGCTCTGCACTTCCCTGGGCTGCTCCTTCTGATAGACGGGTCCATCCGACCCTGACTCTGTTCCCACCCCTGTGCCAGCCTTGCCCATCCATGTCACGTTCCAGAAGAAGAAAAAGGTCACGTACTGTCTCGTGCTTTCTCTCTTGTGCTGTCTGCCTTTGAAGTCGCTGTGTTTTGGTCACCAAGTTGACTTTTACTGCAATGGTTCGTGGGTTCAAAGCATCTCAGCAGCAGATCTGTTGTCACAACAATTTTTGGCTTCCATGGGACAGAGGTGGTTGTCCCTGCCCAGGCAGCTCTTGCCAAATGGTGTCTCTTACCTGGGTGAGGTGGGCTTGGAGGGATGTGGGGTTTGCTATCTCGGAGCAAAAGCAGCATGACAGCTGACACTTGAACCTGGCACTGGTCGTGAGTGCTGTGTGTATGAGTGTGCATACACCAATATGGATATTGACCATGTACTTTATGCCTAAAAATGTCTTAGTCTGTTGTAACGATTCAAAAGGAGCAATGCATCCTTCTTCTGTCTAGTGCTGAGCCTTCAGTTCCTCTTACGGCCGCTTGGGACTTGCCATCTATTTTATAAACGAGGACAGAAGAGACTAAACGATTTTATTATGCGATACAGGGAGGACGGACTGAGATGGGAATCCTGAGAATTCCCAGCCGAGGCTCAGCAGAGGCGCAAATGAAGCAAAACTGAAGCAGGCTCTTTTGGGGGGAAAGGAGGGCTGCTGGGGGGATAGAGGCAAAAGTGGTACTGGCTTTTCCATTTGAAAGGAAGAGCAAGGATGTGGGAAGGGAAGAGGTATATGAGTCCACTGTGGGAGAGCAGAGGCTGAAAGGAGGCCCCAGCATGAATTCTTCCCTTCCTGCTCACTTAGAGCGTTTTCTCTATTCTGTAAAGAACGTGATACTCTCTTAGGAGTGACCCCACTGACCTCCCGCCTCCTGATAGGATGGCGAGTAAGTGAGTGTAAAATAAATGGCACCAAATAGACCTTTTCAAAGAGAACAAGGGAAATAAATCAGGTTATTCTGGTGCGGCATTGACAGCACGTCAAAACAACTCCCCAAAGCGTGAAACTTGGCTGGGGAATGGTAATTCCACTGCTATGGTACTTACATGCCAGATGTATGGCTTATCATCGTGTCTGTCTGTCTGTCTACCTGTCTGCCTACCTGCTGTTACCGTAGTATCAATTCTTTAAGGGCATATAAGCAATTTATGATCTTATTGCCGGTTCTGGAGTAGGATCTAAACGTATGAGAACTACTCGGGGAGGAAAGTCTGCTAGATTGTAATAGTTGGTGACTCAACATAGCAAAATAATCTGCTAGTTAAGGCTGCAGTAGACTGATGGTTATATTTTACCTACTGTGGAAACTCTGTGATGTTGCTGTGATACACGGATGCTAAGGCAGGTGGATGATGGCAGAGCCAAAAGGATGCTACAAACTCAGGCGGGTACTCAAGGCTTGTATTACCCAGCCTACCTTTCCACCTTTCTAAAGAATGGTGACAAACAGATCTAGAGCTTGTCCTGCCAGAAAAATGCATTTCATTGTACTCTGCTGAGACCAAGCATTCACAACACACACCGAAAATCACCGCTCGGTAATTCCACTAGGAAACTGAGACATGAAATCCAAACATGATGAACATCTCCAAAGCCCTCGACATTGATCTGTGCTGATCAGTAAGAGCTGATGGACGAGGAGTAAGAAATCAGGCCAGAAAGCTCCACACCCTCTCCTATGTGGTTCTCCAGACACACATCACTGAACTCGCTGTGTACAGTCGTCTTTGAGAGGGAACGCATTTGTGGATTTCATGCCTGTGAGCTTCATGGTTACCCCAGTACGAGCAGAATAAAGAAGGCTTAGAAATGTTGATGAAGTTAGTTAGTATACTGGAACATTCCTGGGGATTTCTACAAGTTCAGGAAAAACTGTAGAAAATTATACTCCCTAGTAATTTCCAGAGCTGAAGTCTGAGCTCACTTCCAGTAGTGCAGCTGCTGTAAATTTGTACTAATTAGCAGTAGTCTGAGTAATTTGGGGAGTAGTTAATATTTTGGCATTTGTATGCTTGTTTGTTTTTCTCTTTGGAGGATTAGGGGGAAACATATCTGTGCTGCACATTGGATCTGGTAGCAGGAGGGAGTGTTTCTGTTGCCAGTTTTGGAGCAGATTTCCCGGCTGTGCACAGTGTGTTTGTAGACGTGGAGCTCAGGACATGGCCAAGGTCTTGAGCACGCAGACCCCCTCCATCCCAAGCATGCCCTGTGACTTAGTCCCAGCAATCCTGCCCATTGGGTGTTTTGTGTTTCTGGATCCTGAAGCCGCCTGTGTGCTCTCCAGGTGGGGAAGTGTAAGGGTCTAGAGGAGCATGATGTGCTTTAAAGATCATTGCTGTCTGGGAGAGGTGACTGAGCCATGAGCAGCAGAAGTACTCAGATGAGGCTGGTATGAACCTCAGGATGATGCCTTGTCCACAAAACACTCCTGATCCGCAGGCGTAATTTTTGCCTAGGCTGAAATTTAGCAGTTTGGGACTGAGTTGCTATGTAGGATGTCTTGTTTCTGTCACCTTCCCCTTTTGAAAGGGCAACAGCAGCACCTGTCCTATTCTGTCTGCATGGAGACCTTCATAGGGAGACATTTCAAATGGAGACATTTAGGAAGAAAAGTTTTCCTGTGTGGGCAGTGAGGCAGTGGCCCAGGTTGCCCAGAGAAGCTGTGGATGCCCCATCCCTGGAGGGGTTCAAGGCCAGGCTGGATGAGGCTTTGAGCAACCTGGGCTAGTGGGAGGTGTCCCTGCCCATGGCAGGGGGTGGCACTGGATGGGCTTTAAGATCCCTTCCAACCCAAACCATTCTGTGATTCTATGAGCCTATAATCTAACCAGGGATGAGACGTGCCTGGATCCACACCCCTGTGTCACAGTGGGAGGCACGGCACTGTACCGCTTTGTGCCCTCTTTGGCTTCAAAGGTATTGTACTTAACGTGGATGGATCTGTCCTGGTCACGTGTGCGGTAGGAGAGCTGGAGACCCCACCAAGGTCAGACTCACAGCGCTAAGCTCATCACATATATTTGTTAGGGCTAAGAGATCTAAAAAATAGATACTTCATTGAAGCTGGTTGTTAAGGCTCTCTCTGTTATGGGAGGTATCTTAGGACAACGCAAAACACCTTTCTTTTGACTTCAGAGGGAGCCTGGGGTAACCAGCACGGTTTAAACATCTCATCAAGGGGATGTGAAGGAAAGAAGGGTCCTGCACCATCAGCTAGTAGCAAGACAGGAGCAGAGCCCAGGTTTCCATAATTTCCCAGTTCCAGGTCTTCCACCTTGTTTATTATCCTAATATCCCCCATCACCCTGGTTTATAAGCGTCACACTTCAAATAAGAGAAAGGGGAGATGTCACACGTGACTACGCTGGGTGTGTAATTGCCTTGTAGTTGGATGTCAGAGCTCTGCTACTGGAAGATAAGGGAGGGGTGACAGAGGGTGAGGAGGGACCACCTGCCTCATGGAGTGCAGACGCTCACAATTACAGGTGACCGCGTAATAGCCGCTTAATCCAGCAGGGTCCTCAGAACATCCACTGCATACGCTGCAGGCCATAAAACACTTCCCAACACCCTATAACAAATTTAAGAGCGTCAGTACAAAAGACCAAAAGCCACAAAAACTCCAACATGCAGGAGAGATCAAGGGCATTGCCAGTGTCCCGGGTCCCGGCAGTAGCAGGGAAATTGTTAGGTGAAAATGTCCAGATGATCTTAGGAAGTGGACCATGGCCCACCCTACAGAGGAAAGCAAGAAAAACCCTTACCAGTCCCTGCCAAATCTGACCCGAGGGGAAATTCTTTTCCTGAATACAGGCCAAAACTCAAAGTAATTGCACATGTACTCTTTAAAAATGGATTTTATTTAGGAGAAACACATTGTCATCATCATCCTGTAAACTGCGCCAAATGTGTGCTAAGGACTTCCCATAGAAGGAGAGATGGAAAGGCCGTAGTTTTTTGCAGAGATGCTGCAATGAGCGAGGTACCTCCACCCCACCACAACCTGGCTGGTTCTAGGTGGAGGACCCTCTGCAGACACCCCAGGTTTCTTGGGGAAAGAGGCGTTACTTAGAACTGCTTCTTTTCTTTTTTTTTCTTGCCAGAGTCCCCAGACAGCTGTGATTTATTGGATTTATGGCTTGTAATAAATCTCAGTCTTCTGAAAAGGAAGATGAAGCTTTTTGGAGGGTTTACTTGAGGTCCTGGCCTGAGGAACCTTGCTCAGGGTTGGTACATCCATCGTGGCTGATTTAACATAATGCAGCTACTCTCTGCCGCCGATGAAATTCTCTCTGATGCGCAGGGCTTGTAAAAGTTCTAAGTACCACTTAAATCCGACTAATGTATACTGAAGGACTTGTTCTCAAGGCAAATTTGCTTCTGTGTCCTGCAATCCCAACCCAGTTTCTTTCTTTTCCATCTCTGTTCCCTTTGATTTGACTTTCTGTTCTCGGTTGTGGCAGCAATCACAGTGAGAGCTATTGAGGCTGTAGTTTGTGTCTGTAAAAGCAGATGGATTTTAGAGCATTTGCCAGTAAGATTTATCCAAATTAGAGGGCTGTTGGGTTTCCAGCCTCAAAATGCAGCCAGCTCTATGCTCTGGATAGAATTAAGAGTGGCAGGGAATGAATAGATGTTCACTTGCTCTCTAACATCCTTTTGCAAAGCTGTGTGATGCTGAAGCTCCCTGCTTCCATGGTGGATGAGCCCATCATGGGATCTCAAAGTCATTGTCCTGACCAAGACCTTAGTACTGACATCATGAAAGATATCAAACTACTCCTCCATTTTACAGATAAGTCCACGAATGTTCAAAAAATGGGCCGAAATGGCACTAAGAGGTCTTAGACTTTCCATGTTCTTGCCCGGTGCCTGAGACTCGGAGATGTTGCTTTTACTGGGTGAGTGGGATTGGGGTGACGTGGCTGGTGTCCCCAGGACACTGCTCTGGGACTGTCTGTGACCATGGGACATGCTGCTGGCCCTGGGGCCGCACAGTATAATAAAGACATTCACGCACTAGGGACTGCACAGACACCACTGAACCAGTTCAGAAGCTACTGAACGGGATGAGCAACAGCTCTTACTCCCAGGTTTCCAAAAGCTGTCAGAAATGGTCGGTATTTACATCCCACTGAAATAGAAGTGGACACCTAACTCCCTTGATCTTGTCCCATTATTGTGTCATGACAATGTGTGCAAGTAACTAATATTCCCATCTCCATGGGGAGAACAACCTGGGGCAGGGAGGACACCAGTGAGGGACTGCCTTGGGGGAAGGTCTTACCCTGTGACCGAGGTGTTTGCCATGGGTGGGTGTGTCCCTTTTCTGGCCATGCTGGGAAGCCTCTCCTGCCCGGGGGCTGTCAGGCAGCCTGGGCAGCTCCTGCTGCCTGAAACCCAGCAGTGTGCTGCTCCGTGGAAAGCTGGTGACACAAAAGCTTTGGCAGAGGGAGTGTTACGGGCAGCAGCGCTGTTCCCAGCACCAGCAGTGGTGATCCAAGACAGGGCAACTGGTTCAAGCAGATGCAACTTTGCGCTTCTTCCTGGCCCCGAATCTGCTCTGGGTGGCCATCCAGGGCCAGCCTCCCTCTGAATTCACTCCTGTGAAGCTTCGGCTGGTTTCTGAGTGTGTTGAGCTTTTCTGGCAGCTTGGGTTTGATATGAGCCTTGCTGCAGGCTCCCTTCTCATGCTTGGAGAAAGCCAGGAGCAGCGTGGTCTGTGCTCAGAGCTGGGTGCCAGTCCCCCCACCCACCCGACCCAGCTCCCACCAGCATTTCCCACGAGCCTTTGCTTATCCGGTTGTTGGAGAAAATAAAAACCCCAAGATTTAATGACATCTAACCTGTTAAAGTTGAAGAACCAAGTGTTACTGAGAGAGTATGGGCATCTTTTTTTTTTTTTTTTTAATAGAAGTATTTTGTATCTATGTGTATATTTTTGGAAGGAGCAGGTTAAAAGCAAAAGTCAGCGTTAAGTCGAAGCGTGCATGAAAAATAAAAATAGCCCAGGTCGGACTACATGGGGAGAAGAGGAGGTTGCACTACTTCCATTAAAAATGACATTTAAATGGAGGGTGAGCTTGAAACTTTGACAAGACTGTGTACATCCCTTTCAGAGCCTGCTCCTGCAGAGCCAGGGCTGCACGGCTTTCCTTCCCCGTAGTCTCTTGTTAATTTGTGTGCACGTTTTTGAGTGTGGGAAAAGTTCACTGAAAAGAAGCATCACAGGATATTTTCTGAAGTATTTGTATCAAAATGAGTTCCTACAGAGCTAAGGAACTAACTGGTGTGCTCATCTTTGTTTCTCTCTGTGAAGCAAAAAAAATACCCAAACTATTCAAGGATGAGTTCAGGTGCCACTCCTGTTTCTGAAGATGCTACGGGGCATTTGTCTGGACTCTAATCATAGCTCATAGAATGGTTAGGACTGGAAAGGACCTTAAAGATCATCTAGTTCCAACCCCCCTGCCATGGGCAGGGACACCTCCCACTAGCCCAGGTTGCTCAGAACCTAATGAAGCTCCTCCATGCATCAGTGCCTGCTGAGCCTCAAGGCTGGGTCTGGAGCACATGTGGGTCCCAAATCACTGCACAGTAGGGCTGGGACGTTGCTTCTTCCCATGGGACTTGGCCTTGCCCCATGCTGCTGGCTGTAGAGGGTCCAATGGGGTGCAAATGGCGCCTTCACCTTCCAAAACCACTTAAGAGAAATCACACCAAAAAAGAGATGGAAAGGCAAAAGAGATGAACAGGAGGGAAAAAAAACCAACCAAACAACAAAAGAACCCAATCCCCCTCAAAAAACCCTCCAAAACCCCTCCTGCCTTCCTCTTTTCCATGATTTTGGGTGGATGGTTTAAAGCGGTGAGATCTGTTTTCACTCAATCAAAAAAATTATGTTTTTCAACCATCCTGCCGGTGTTGCCGTAGCGGGGTAGAGCTGGGTCCATCCCCACGGGCCCCACACTCCGGGGAGGCTGAGGCGGCTGTAAACCCGACCCGACGGGCTCAGCCAGGCCAGGCAGAGTCTTCGGCAAACATTAATAACCCTGGGGAAGGTTCATGCTGCTCTGGCCAGAACAGACCTTGCTGAGCACCAAGCCTTGAGCCAGTCATAGGGGTCAAGCTAATGTTGACACTGGGGCCTTTGATTGTGTTTGATTCATGTGTGGACACCACTGGTAGGTCAGATGGGCCGTTAATCCACGAGTCCCTTCCCCCCTTCTTCAGGAAAAAAAAAAAAAAAGGAAAATGAGAAATAAGTTTAGTGGGCGACTTCCCGGCTTGCTTCAAGGCTTGTGATGCGAGCTGGCTGCCAGGTCCGGATGTTCAGAAATGCGTTTCCTCCATGCTTAGGTGGGGTTTTTTTTTGGTAGCCTGGTGACTAAAATGCATTGAAGGGGAAAAAAAAGAGAATCCCAGCTGACGCGTGGTGCAGAACCGGGGCTGGTGGCAAGATGGTCATAGTGTGTTTCAGGGGGACCCGGGCTCCACGGGAAGCTGTGGGAGAAAGGGGGTGTAAATACTGTTTGTATTTAATCCCAGGGATTAAATTTCTATTTAATCTCTGCACCCCATGAGTCAGAGGAGGCAGGGTCAGTGCAAAATTCAGCATCTCCACCCGTCACCCATCTGCAGGACAGAATTTTTGCCCTGCTTGAAGGCAGATTTGTAAGTGATAGGGATTTTTCCATCTGATAAAAAGATTTGGTTTTGCAAAAAGACCTAATAAGCAATTTATGGACGTGCTCAGCCAAAACATGGAGAGTGACTAGTGGGACCGAGCTCTGGGGACAACATCTTCTCAGTGGGTATCCCAAGGGATTGATTCCTGCGGGGAGATGGGTCAGGAAAACTTCCCCCCGAGGCCCGGGGCTGTCCCGGAGGATCCCCGCGGGGTGCGCTGGGGACGGTGGCAGTGTCAGCTCTGCCCAAAAAGGGGATGCTGAGCTTTACCCCCCCGCCCTGTGGGTGAATGGGAAGGAGGAGAAGTGATTCTGGAGGATTTTGGAAGGGAGCAGCAGCCGAGGGGGGGTCCCGGGGGCGCAACACCCCCTTTCAAAGCTGAAAATAGCGTCTGGGGGGGCCCCAGCGGTGGGGAGGCTGATGTGGGCAAATGACCAATTAGGGAATCTTTGTCAGATTGGGGAAAGCAGAGATAAGTCTCTTTTATCAGCCTATAAAAATACCACTTTCACTTATCTGGAGCTACCTACACCGCCCAGTTGCAGGAGCCGGGAGTTGGGAGGGGGGAGAGGAGCAGTTCCGCAGGCAGAGGAGGAGTTACTGCTGGGCTTGACAACGAGGGGGAAAAAAAAAAAATAAAAAATAAAAAAATTCTGCTGCAGCACGATCCCTCTCCCCCCTCTCGGAGCCCACCCGCTCCCTTTGCCGCAGCCTGGCCGGGGCAGGGGGGACCTCCACCCGCACCCCTCGCTTCTTCCAAAATTCTTTATTTTCCCTCTTATTTTTCCGCCCTTTTCCCCGGCGTCACCATCATCAGGGAAGCAGATGAGTTATCATAGGCTGAACGGGTCAGGAGCACCCACGGGCACGGGTGGGTGCTGTGCCCACAGGTCTGCTAACATGAACCCACGGGCTGCAGACAAATCCACCGATGCGAGTGGGTAGAAGTTGGTTTGATGCCCACTCGTGCACATATCTTCTCGTGATTATATCGAAATACTCAAATCCACGTAGCCACCCTCACCTGTAGCTGCACCCTGAGGCTGTGGGATCCCACGTCCGTGAGTACGGGTGTTTTCTGGACACCCAAAAGCACTCAGCATCTCTGCATCTGCATCCAAACGCATCTCTGTCTGGATACCCCAAAAAAAGAAAAAAAAAAAAAAAAAGATCAAGACGTGTAGAGAGTGCTAACATGCATTCCTACTGTGGGAAAACATGCGGTACTTTGATTATTTTCTCTGTGGTTTCCAGGCTATTGGGGCTGGAGGAAAACCATTAGATAGAGCGTGGAGGGGGAGAAAAAAAAAACCAATCAGGCCACTCAAATCAAATCAATGGTTTCTAGGGGCTTTTGAGGGGTGTTGATGGAGAGAAAAATGAGGGGGGAAAGACTGTTTTAGTTAAAATAGCCCAAGCAAGCTTGCTCAGGTGGGAGGAGGGTGGAGAGTGGTCGCTCTCCTTCGCTCCTCGTGTCCCCAAGGTCGGGGTCCCCAGGACCTCCCCTCCGTTATTTTTTTTTTTTTTTTTAACGCAGAATAAGCAAATCTGTCTGTCACGGACAAAGTTTGAGCCTTAATCCACGCGGGATGAAGGCGTTTGCTAAAGTTTGGCTATCGCGGGTGGGGATAGATGGGGTTGAAGTTGCCTCTCTTCAGGCTTGAGCAGGCGAAGGTTTGCATCAGAGTTTTCCTTGCGGCGTTTCTCTTTCGAGGAATAAACACGAGGGTGGGGAGCAGGATGCTGCCACCGGGGCCGCCCTGGAGTGTATTGTTTCCTTGGTTTGTTTTTTTTGTTGGGTTTTTTTTTTTTTTTTTTTTGAGAGGGGGGGTGCTCACGGCCAGCCACCGGGGAAGCTTCTCCCATCGGGCCGGTACCTTTCGCACAGATTTGCTGGAAGAGTTTCCAAATTCTTTTCCAAATATAGC
>NW_010138692.1:0-3131 GCF_000699245.1 Pterocles gutturalis
ATGTTAAACAACACGGGTCCCAATACTGAGCCCTTTGGAACATCACTCATCACTGAGAAATTAAGGGCAAATGGTTGCTGCTGCTAAGAGAGTAGCACAGTGGAGGGGGTCCTGTGGAACATGCACTGTCGCAAACCAGTTCAGGAGAGGGGGATCAGTTTTTCAGAAGGTGCCCCGCCACCCCCAAAGGCCAGCCCTGATTCATCTCAGGAGTTTTGCCCTGTGAGGCCAGCAGTAGGAAACCTTTCTCCTCTGTAATGGAGATGTTTTGCAACTGGGTTGGTGAACTTCCCAGGTGATGGCTGTTTGTTGTCTGCTAGCAGAGCTTCGAAGTCTGCATGGTTTAGTTCTACCCTTTATATAGAGAGAATCAGCAGCAGCAGCAAATACCTGGAAATGTTTTTGAAGTTAATCCTCCTGGATAGGGCAGGGGGCTGCATGGCTGGCTGTTGAACATGTGAGTATTCTTAATTTTTAGTGCTTGTGCCTATTTCCCACACAGAGTGTAATTCTTTTTAATTATCTTGCAGGTTTTTGGGTGTGTTTATTTTGTCCTGGTATGCTGTTTTCATTGGGACCACATGCTCTCACAGCAGCCCGGTGTCCTGTCACTGTACCCAGCAACACAGGGTCACCATGAGGTGGGTTGTGGCTTTCTTTCTCCATGTCTGCTTTCTTTGGGGACTTAATTCTGCTCCTTTCTTGGTGTGGTGGTGGTGCACTCCCCCCCCCCCCCTTGCTTAAGACACTCTGTCCCTAGTGCTATTCTTCCCTTCCAAGGCCACAGTGCAGAACAGGAATGCGCTGGGAACTCAAGGTTGTGATGTCTCCCTGGCACCTGTGATCCCTGTTTTCCCTTGTTAGTGGTGTCTCAGAGTGACAAACAACCTTCACTGTGTCTGGTGCTCACCTCAAACCATGTAAATCATCTCTTATCTGTGCCTGAGGAGGACACACTGTGAGAATTAGTGCAACCCACCAGAACGGTATATTGTCCGAGGTGGAAAAGTACTTGACGAAAGTCAATTATCTCAGACCTTATAAATAGCAACCCAAAGGGAGACCCTTGGGGCTCTCCCCGATTGCAGTGGGCTGTGTCCTGCATGTTCCCTGAGCTGGGATGCCTTCTAGGACCATCTGCCAGCGGAGACCACATTAGGCCTGGGTGAAGTTCTACTTCTGGACGCTCAACAGTTGCCTGTTGAGGAATGCCAAGGCATCGTGTTTCCTCTAACCCAAGAAGAAAAGGGAACTTTTAACTATAGGCTAGTCTCCTCTAGCTACCTCCTTTTATCAAGGGAGAAGAGAGAAGCTTTTATTCACTAGCACCCCTGCTTATATATTTTACTGCATCCATATATTTTGTGATGATTATTTGTCTGCCTGTTCCTGTGTTTTGCATGCTTAGTAGGTACATATATATATATATACACACACATAGAGCCTTTAGAATACCTTGTAAGTTAGTGTGATCCTTGTCATTCTCGAACTTGTAATTAAATTGCTATTCTGAACACCCCTTAAAGCTACTACCAACCTGTGATCTGTCTCACACCCTCAGTAAAGCTCAATTACTGCTAAATGACAGCCATGTGAGAGGGTTCATCCCCTGGGGGTGACACCTAGGGGGGAGGGGGTGGAAAAATACTCTCCTGGTCCTTCAGCAAGGAGCTGCTTCAAACTCTCAGATTTACTTTAAAAAATAATAATAATTTTTTTTTTTTTTTAAACCTTAGGGTCATATTATGTAATAGCCATGTGCCAAACTTCCTGAACTCTAGCTTTTTACAAGCAGTGTTTTGTAAATAAAATAGATCTGGCTGTTTGTGTCATGTAAGGACGCTGACTTCAGTGGGAGCACTGCGTAATGAAGGACTAGCAGGAATCGATCGCCTTTATCTGAGACCATTTTAAAATAACTAGTGCGTAGTTTTTTTGTTTGCATGAATATTTCCGCTCCTGATAGTCTGAGGCTATGTGGCTTCCCTTTTTGGTAAACAACTCTGCAAAGCTGTGTTGGGTTTTTTGTGGGTTTTTTTTTTAAATGCTTTTATTGATAGAGGCAGAAAAAAAAAATCTCAGTTGACAGCTCTGGAAACAAAACTCTTCTGTTTATTGTGTGCCAGAACACCCCCAAAGAACACCAAACCTGCAGGTGTCACGATAACCTTCTCCTCGGCACCAGTAAAAAGCTTTCATGTTTTTCGGGAATTTGTAAGGTAGTTTTAGCTTCATGTCACTAAAATCATTCACAGCTTTAGCCTCTTAGTGGAGTAATCAGCCTGAGCATGGATGATGGTCTGATGATGTTATGTTAGGGTCTGACTATGAGTATGTGCCTGTCTCTCTTCTTCAGGTTTGTAGCAGGGTCCTGGGTCTGAATGCAAAAACCATCAAAGATTTCATGTGCAGCTGGTACAAAATTAAAACTCCAAATCCTTTAAAGCAATTTTAGGTTTGTTTCCATGGTATTGATTTTTTTTTTTTTTTTTATTATGGCTTGAAGGTGAGAGGGGATATTCTTACATCTTCAAAAGTTGCCTTGTAGAGTACAATGACTCAACGTTGTTTGAATTTCTGATCCATTTTCATGTCATCTTTCTGAAAAGCAGCGTTAACCGTGGTTATGGAAAAAGCTCCGGATAGATAGGTTGACTCCTCACAGCTGTGGATATTCAGTAGTCTGGCTTTAAAACTTTGGATTTGAATTCAGGAGGTTAACGCTACCTCATTTTAACGTCTGAAGTACAGAAGATCCTTGCTAACCATCCAGGTAACGGCTCTGCAGCCCTTCCCTTGCACTGACACAGAGTATTTGTGCAGACACACGACTGCTGGATGGTTTGCTTCATTTGTGATTCAACAGGGCTGTAGAGCAAGCTGGGTTTCCAGGTGAGAGGATAAAGCTTTCACCCAGGAGAGCGGGGGAGCAAAGTTCATGCCAGGATCACACCTCACCCCCCACCGCCGTGCACCCTTCCGTGGCAGGGCACAGCGAACCCCAATTATTCGTGACGCTTTCCAAGCAGAACGGGATTACCCCGGCTGGGGGCTAGAGCTGCTCCTTCTCGCTCTCCCAGCGCCATCCACGCAGTGCCACAGCCCCGCTCCCCGCTGTCCCTGGTGCGGGG
>NW_010138693.1:0-21094 GCF_000699245.1 Pterocles gutturalis
TTGTAAAATCCCTCCTCCTTCAACTGAGAAAGCTTCTCTGAAATCATGTAGGATTTGAAGAGACTTGCCCACACCCGTTTTAGGGCAGCAGAGCACACACACTACACAACCATACACCCATGCCTATTCACGACATCCATCAAAGAGGCAAAGTCCTTTGCTCCATGATGGAACGACTGCTCCATGCACCACAAGGCATCTGGATTTGATTTTTCCTATCATTTTATGTGAGAGGGAGAAAAAAGTCACAAAGCAGTTGAATGGTTTGCTAAAGGTCATGGTGTTCAAATGCTTAACAGAGCCTTTTGCCTGGGGTTTAATTCCCAGTCCTGTACATTGGCTTCTTGAAGAGCATATGGGATTTTTAAAATGTCCAAGGTAAGAGGAAAGCTGAAATCCAGGCAGTATGTCTCTAGAATTTAAATTTAGCCCTAGGGCAATGCAAGAAATTATTTAGCTACATTGAAGGGTTTTGCTCACCTGAGGGGATGTGTTGCAAGGAGCCCACTGTATGTGGCCATTTGAGGGACCTACTTCTGTACAGAGATGGAGGGAAGCAGGATTGTTGGATATTCAGGAAACTCAGCAGTCCAAGAGCAGGTATCAGTCCATCACCCACTTCCGACACAAACATAACCCAAACATAAGCCCACATCACCATGAAAGTCTTTTCTATATAGCCAGGAACCGAACCCATCTCCTCGCCCCTTAGAAATAATTTATTTTTTTTTTAAAGCCCTCCCTCTTCTTGCAGTTGAAAATCTGCCAGTTTGTAAGTGCTAACAATTATTTCAATTTCTCTCTTCAGTGGCTAGAAAGTGCTAATATTTTTGGCTCTATCCCAGCTGACCTGACCCCTCTGACATCCTCTATCACATGAAAACCCTCCTGTAGATCTGCGCTGCTGATAGTGTCATAAAAAGCATGGAAGGGGAGGGAGGCGAGGGACTGGGGAGGGAAGAGAAAGGAATGATTAAACAAAGCAATAGCCGGGCACCCACATAAAAATCCATCTAGGTGATGGAGCTGCAATAAATGTGGCACATCAGAGCTTTCATATAAATGGTCAGGGTAAAATATATTTTTTTATATATATGAAAGAGTAGTTTAAAAATTACTCTGAGCCCACATCCCCCCCCCACCAAAAGAAAAAAAATTCTCTGAAGTGTAGCATGTTATTGATTTTTTATAAGTCAGGGCCAAATTTATTGGAGAGAAAAGTTCATTATTTAGTAATCCCACAGCTCAATCTGCTCTGCTGGCCATTAACCCTCAACAGTTCTCATGATAAACTCCCCGTGAACTCTCTTCATGTGTTGCCTCAATGAACTGCAGATGAATTTTGCTGAGTGCTCGTTCAGCCTCGCCTGTATATTCATTGTGCTTTTTGCTGACGCAGATCTCAACTCACTTGGGTACCATAGCAGTGTCCGTACCCACCTTGGCTCCCACACAATACCACTTCCAAGGAATCACCCTCCAAGCTCTCACCATTTATTTGCCAACCCTTGGTGGGTCCCATCCATGCTAAGAGAAGAAAATAAAGCTAGAGCAACCACATGCATATACATAAATTGCACCAACACCCTTAATTATTCCTCAATGCCGGATTGAATTGGTATCAATGATTCACAAAGTATAAACATGTGGGAAAAGGAGCTTTTTCACAAGCATAATTGGTGTTTGATGGCCATGTATATGAATGCATGTGCACAGGTAAAACACAGCTACATGCAAGTCTGCGTTGGCACCAGTTACTCTGAACTTACACATTAATGTGGAGCTCCGTGGTGGGGTGCTGTTGCAGCCCCACACAAGGGCCCCAATATTCCCCTGACCCAGGTCTATATATCAAGTGGGCAACATGAGAAATGCTGTGATAGGAGAGTCAAGATAAAATAGCAGTAAATGCTAGTGTTCTTATCCAATGGCATTTTATACCCACCTTGCATGGGTAGACAGCTCTGCTCTGGGTAAAGGTTTGCTAGGAATAAGGCAAAGAGAGCAGAATCATAAAAAAACAGTATTGTGAAATTATGGCAGGGGGAGGCAAAATATATTTGCCTTGTATGTGAAATCTGTCTCGGTAAGTCATTTGATAGAGTAGATGAATTGTTCATCCGAGGCAGGTTGAAATACAAAGTGCGAAGGAAAGAAATAATTGAAACCAGCCATCGTAAACGTTCAGGGTAAGGGAAATCGTGCGTTCAGGAAAGGTCCTAATCATCCGGTGACCATGAGACAGGTGACAAAACACAGGGCAGCGTCATGGAAAAGGAGCTGTTTCTTCCCTTACCACTTCACTTCCAATTCCCGTAAATCCGTGCTCTTTCAGCATTCCCACTTCTCAGAGACACCAGGAACTGATCCCCCTCGTGTCATAGAATCATAGGATCATAGAATGGTTAGGGTTGGAAGGGATCTGAAAGATCAGCTAGTTCCAACGTGTTGATGTAATGCGTTGGCTTGATGGAGAACCTCTTGAGTTTCTTTGGCCCAGAGGTGGAGAATACAGCACCAATGAGGAGAACAAACACAGGTGGACAGTCATATTATCATTAATCATTGAGTTATAGCTCATCAGCTGAGATACAGGTTACATTAGGACAAGAGCACACACCAGCCAATTATGGTGTGTCTGCTGACCAGTGATAATTTATTAATTTGTGTTGATGGATTTTGGTGGGATGCTTTTCAGCAGGGCATCTAAGCAAAAGGAGTGACATTCAACCATCACTATGGTGCAGGACAGTTGCTAGATGTACACAAGCCCTACTTTGTGAGCTGTACAGGGAATTTTTTTGTGTGAGAAGCTGGCTGACACAACTCCTTACTCTATCAGTGCAGCAAAAAATTGCACCGTGAGCTTAATGAATGCAGACTTTATCCTGCTGAATGCTTTGCCTCCTTGCAGGCATCTTCTAAGAGTGTCCCAATCACCTCCTGAAGGAGGAGTTGGAAGGACCAAGGCTAGGGTCCCAATCACAGTTGCCTTCACCAAAGCTGCCTCTTTGCATCTCATAGGGAGGTACTGGGCTGTGACCCCTCCTGGGCAATGATATATGTGCTTATCGATACATGTAAAGCCACCTGAATCCAAGTGGAATAAGGAAAGTTTATGACCTGATGTTACTGAGCTTGCTGCTATCAGCTCACCCAAAGGTTCATTGGATGATGTTATTTCCCAGTCCACCCATCTCTATGCACCTATAGGGTAAGCCATAAGCAAGAAGTAACAGCTTGAGTTGGTCATACTATTTCCAGAAAAAAAAAACATCTAGAGTGAGAAGTGACATCATACCCTTCAGATGGCCAACAGTAATCAAGAAGGAGTGATCAATCTATTTTGTAAGTCATCTGTGTCTTAAAAATGCACTATATCTCCACTATCTCTGGAGATGCAGATGGTATAGATCTCCACCATCTCTGGAGGCACAGATGGTTTCAAAGTCACTTTTATCCCTGCACTGAGGAAGCAGGGGTCTGGAGCAGGAAGAACAAGAAAAAATCCTTTAATGGGGAACCTTCCAGTCTGGTGACAGGCATGTCACAACACACAGACCTTCTAGATCCAGCCAGCTGAATAGATGGAGAAGGTTTAAAAACCTCTTCTCTAACCCTCATCATTCCTGTCCCATGGCTGGTGTGGAAGGGAAGGCAACAAAACAATGCCAGAGGGAAACGTCACCACCAAATAGCCTCTGTCCTTTAATAAAGCATCGTGTTATGTGTGAAAACAAATCACTCTTCCCCAGGGCAATGAACTCACTTCCTAAGCACCTGCCAGGAGGTTTCTCAGGTTTAAAAAAATAGCAGGGCTTGGTGCTTGGAGGTTATTTATTTATGTGTTCGTTAATTCTGAGTCCTGTGCTTGTATGAGAAAAGCCTTTGGGAAGAAACTGGGTGAGAACAGGTATTTCAGCTGCTCTCTGTGACAAGCTGCTGCTTTATGCAGCCAACATGTACGTGAAGGCAAAGCTCCTCGGCAGAAATCTGTTAACAAACATCGTACCTCCTGCGCATGGTCCCTTCAGGTGGCTGCAAAATGAGGGGCAGGAGTGTCCCAGGGAGAAGGACACGTGGGAATGGGACCCTTCCTGCCCCGGTGCATCTGAGCAGCCGTTTCCAACCTTCCTCTGTGCTGGAAAAGGGGATAACTGCAGGACCTGATGCTCTTCATGGCTGTAGAAAATAAAGAGCTCTGAGCTTTAGCTGCTATTTCAGATAAATCCAAGAAAGAAGTAGGTAGAGCGCATTAAGAGAAGTTCAGTCAGGTTGTAAAAAAAAATAGCACCGGGGCTGCATTTTCCTGAAAGCATCATTTATCGTTGGCACAGCTGTTGCTTATGCTTCAGCCTTGCCAAAGACATCTGGTCTTTTCCTCCATGCTCACGGCACTGTTAACAACCCTCTTCTCCAAAGGCTCGGATGCAGGAGGTAACTCGGCATCTCGGATGCCGTGGGTACCACGGAAAGCCTTTGACATCAGTGAGGCTGACACTCGACCTGGACCAGCGCCCCGCTTCGTGTGCCTGGGCTTGACAAGTTAACAGAGCTTTACCAATCTGCAGGGACACTTCAGATTTCCAGGACTGTGCATCGTTTTATCCAGGTCACTTGCTTTTTAGGCTTGACAGCGGCCGACGCAGCTTTTCCTCTGCCTGCAAGCGCTGGCTTAGTTTGCAGCTGTCTCCCAGAAATAAAGCAAAAAGTTTTAAATCCTCTTTTTGCTTCCAGGATCATAGAGGTTAAAAAAAAGTTCTGAAAAGTACCCAGGAATTAGGAAAGGGTACAGAAATATGTTTTATGGGCAGACTCTGGCTGATGAACTTTTCGGAGGAGAAACCTATTTGCTTTTTGGACTTTTGGACCATAGCATCCAATGGCTGGGAGTGGATCCTGGAGGTGATTTAACAAGGAGTAAGACCCACATTTTCACCTAAAGGAGATACTTGGTCATTGACCAAAATAATTTAGTACTGTTTTAACATTTGTAGAGCAAGATGTGTCTTATTTGGTTGAGCCAGGCAAAAGGCAGATCCAGTCCCCAAGGGAGTTTTCTTTGGTTTGCAGGTGTTTAGCCCAAAATCATGGATCTTATTCAGCATGTTTGGTGAAAGCTGCTTTCCCCCTTTCCAGGACACAATGTTGTGCTTCTAGAAGTCTTTTAGCAGCACTCCAACTTGCACTGGTTTTTAAAGAATGAGCAAATCAACGCACCAGTGTCTCATAGGAGCAGACTGGCAGCCTTTAAATCTCCTTCACCAGCAGCTCGGGAACTGAGATTAAATGGCATGAAAAGCCAAGATTTGTGGCCGTTGCAACGTCTGTGATATATGGTCCACAGACACAGAAAAAGACTCGTTTCCATCCCACCCCTTATTAAGCTCTTCCATTGACTGCTAGTTAAATTTTGTCTGGGAATTGCTTGGAATAAACATTTAGATCTCCAACAGCATATTGAATAACATCTTTCCAAGAAGCATAAATAAAACAGATCCATGTCTTCAGCCATCTGCATATAATCACAGACTGTTTATGTTTCAAGCTCTGGTCCAGTGAACTTCAAGAGGAAAGGATTTGGAGAGATGCATCAGACATAGAAGTTCCTCCACAACCCACCAGTGCTGATACAAACTGGAGATGACAGTGCTGTCTTGTGGTTGATGTAAAAGCCATCAGACCTTCAGGGGAAAAAAAGATGTAGCTGGAAAGCAAATTGTTTATAGTTACTTGGCTTGGCATCGAAAGGGGCTGTTTATTCATGAAGAAGCAAAGGTTCAAAGAACATTAGTCCTCAGAGCCTTTCTAGAGATGGAGTTTGGCATTTGACCGCATCTCCCACTCCAGAGAAGAATCACAGAATGGTTTGGGTTGGAAGGGACCTTCCAGACCATCCAGTGCCACCCCCTGCCATGGGCAGGGACACCTCCCACCAGCCCAGGTTGCCCAAAGCCTCATCCAGCCTGGCCTTGAACCCCTCCAGGGATGGGGCATCCACAGCTTCTCTGGGCACCCTGGGCCACTGCCTCACCCCCCGCACAGGAAAACATTTCTTCCCAATATCTCAGCTCAATCTCCCCTCTCTCAGCTTCAAACCGTTCCCCCTCGTCCTGTCCCTGCACCCCCTGACCCAGAGCCCCCCCATCTCTCCTGTAGCCCCCTTTCAGCACTGGGAGGTGCTGGAAGGTCTCCCCGGAGCCTTCTCTTCTCCAGGCTGCACACCCCCAACGCTCTCAGCCTGTCCTCGCATGGGAGGTATTTTTATGCTACTGTGCATGGGACAAAGAACACCTTGGTGGTTTACCCCTTGTCACACAGGCTAAAATACATCTCGGAGCTGATTTTGATTTCCAGTCCAGTGAGCACCCATCAAAACACAGCCTCTTCCCAGCCCATTTTGGGGGATCAGGCCAGTCTACACCCAAAAACCCACCAGCTGACTAATGCTGGTTCAGATGACTCAAACATGTTTCTTCATCTCTTTCTTAGACAGGCAACTGAGAGCTAAAATGACCACATGTGAGGACCTTGGCTGAAGGAGCAAGTTGTAGCCCTCTCACCTAGACGGTGAGGAGGACAACAGAGGGTTCAAGACCCTTCGTGGTGCTTTTACTAGGACTTCTGCTTGGGTAGAAGGAAATTCCTTCTGGTATGTCAGACTGACATGCTGCAAAATTGGGCATCTGTTCTAACTGCTGCAAAACAAATAGTTAAAAAATACAAAGCATGACCTTGAGATAAAAAATATGTTATTCTAAATATACTGAAAATGTTTAGATGCATGCAGTGTGGCACGGTATCTGCATCCGCAGCCTTTGACCAACTGATTTTGGCTCATAAAGTGACTCAAAATCCCATCAAGTGTCTTAAAATCCTGTGTCATGGTTGCCAGGCAGATGAAGAGACTTTCCCCTCAGCAAAGCTCTGCTGGGCAGTAACAAAACACAACAAATTTGGGCTACTCCAACATGGGAGCTCATCACACCATTTTTCACACTGGCAAGTTGGCTAATTACTGTGGGGACTGAAATGACATGGACCTTGGTTGAACTGGCTGCTTGGAGATGGCTTGAAAATAATTTACAGATATTTATATGTTTTCCAGGAACAATTGGACAATCTAGAAAGTTCTGTGAATAAATTTCCTTTTTTTTTTTTATCATAGCTTTTCTGTTGTCAACAGGCTGACTGTGTGTGGGTGGGTGCCACGGGAAGAGAAAGGACAAAAATTGCTGTGATTTCACCACTGTTTTTCCAAGTTTGTGAATTTTTTCTTGCTTTATTTTTCTTTCATTTTAACAAATTAATCCTAGGTTATGGAAAATTTACAGAAAAATAAATATTTCACCTCTCCATATGATTTTTTTCTTGGCTGGGAGTAGAATTGCAGTGCTGAAGTTGATATGGACTGTGATTGACTGGTTTGCATGGAGGGTGGAGAGATGAAGGTACCATCCCTCCAGTCCACCCACTGCAAGAAGAACAAGGGAGAGTTCACATGCCATTCATACAAGCCTCTTGTTACTATTTTGTTGTCTGAAAATGAGTCCCGATAAATTTCTTGCATATATTTTCTTGCATTCAGACCATTTGATAACTCTTCTGCACTAGGGACCTTATGAGCATAATGACTTGGCAGGAGTTGATGGGATCCCACTGGTGCCTCTCTAAGGAAGTCCTTCAGAAAATTTTTCCAGTTCTCTGGGGGCTTGCACATGAAGGTTTCCATGTCACCACCTCTACGGTCCAGGGAGGTGGTTAAGGAAGACATTAGTCTGCATTTGCCAGTCATGGATGGAGAAGGCTGACACAGAAGATGCTGAGTGAAGATGATAGGAGCTGGGCTGAAAAGACATGAAGATGACGAGGGGTTTCACAGGCTCAAACAGGAAAAATGAGTTAGGATAATCTATACCTATTTTATTTTGTGAAAATATTTGTCTGGTCCAATCTCCAGCTCCCAGAGATGGCTTTCCCACCCTCTCTCTAAGAATTTTGCTCCATTTTCTGCTCTAAAGTCCCCAGATTAGTGTTTTTCTAAATACTTTGCCAAGAATGTTTCATGATTCTGTAGTATCTGGCTCCAATTCAGTCAAAAATATGGTGTGAATAGCTTTTCTGATGATTTTTGTATTGTAAGCTTTACTCCTCTTGTTGGACTGAATGAAGAAGCGAAGAGGAAATGCAAACTGGAGAAGGAAATTAAAGCAATGGAATATCTCCAAAGCTCAAAACAAATTGAAAAAAAAATGTTTGGGTTTGAGTTCTGGGCATACATTCAGGATGGCTCTGATTTTACTTAGATGGGGTGGCCTATTTCTATGTTTATTAGGATCACTACACTAATGAAGGCTTAAAGAGAAATGCCGCAAGAACAAATGCTGGGAAAGTCTTTTATGCATCTAATGACACTTAATTTCCGTAGTAAATGCCTAATGTTTAACGAGTATTTTATTCTTTCCCAATTTACATATTTATAGTTAACTTTTGTAGCTGCTCATGAGTAATTAGCCGTCTGTTTAAAAGGAGCCTGTGAACCACATGCTCATTCCAGTGAAGGTAACAAAAACCAAAAACCAAAACTAAAACAATGTGAGCACTTCTTTTAGAGAAATATTTGATTACAGGTAATTGAAAGAAAGCCAGGAAAAAAAAAAGAAAACAGCAAGGGATTATATAATGAGCAAAACACAAGGGAGAAAAAAATGGGACAAAATGACATTGAGTCTGAATCTAAAGGGAATTTCTCCATTTACGAGAATATTTGCAAGAGCTGAGCAATCTGGAAAAACACCAGTCTCATGTGCCAAGCTCGTCACCTGTCCCATTGATATAAAGCTTGTGGTCACCATGGAAACTTCACAAGGGGACTCAAAATTTTGGAGAAATAAAGCTTTCTTCTGAGACAGAAAGGACGAGTTATTGAGGAGCGAGAGGAGGAGTCGTGTTGCTAGTCCCTCTGAGGGGAAAGGTCCCAAACTGGGCAAACCACTACAAGACAACAGGTTGCATGATGTGTTGGCTGTTGTTTGACTGTGTTCATGCAGCTTTGTCCAGAAACAAAATGAGGAGAAACCCTGGAATTCAAAGTGCATCTTTGCTCATTAAAGGCATCTCACAGATGCAGAACAGTTGACAGCAAGTCATATAAAAATGTCCAACATTCAGAGATTAGGGGGTTTTTTGTCACCGGCTGTAAAGCCTTGCAGAAAATCCTAAAATCTAGCCTTTCTATTTGCACTCAGTGATCGCTGTAACCAAATAAGAAGAAAAATTAAGAGTGAAAACCAAGTACAAAGAAGGTGCTTTGCAAAAATATTTTCTTCAACACACCCTGAACCTCACTGCTGATCAACAGCATTCAGGGAAAGGCCAAGCCTGTGTCTAGGAATGGAATTGAGTTTCCAGGCAGATATTAACAAAGTCATTTATTGTGAGGGCCCATAACCTTGCTAGCAAACGCAATAATTGGGTGTTTAACCTTTATCTTGATAGCATAAACTAGTCATGCTCTTCTTTTTCTGAAGCATCGCCCATGGCTGAAGTCTGCGGAAAATGGCAAATCCAGTTTATGTATACATGTATAAAGTCTGGACGTGCATCTAGACCAGGTATCCGTCATCCAGCATAAGAGCAATGAATCAGATTCATCCCATTAATCATCACTGACGTCACCAGAGTCAGATGATGGTAACCGAGTTTAGCACACGAGCTCGTGTTCCCCAGTTGTCCGGTTGAGTGTTGGTTTGTGCGCTAAGCCTCCCATCTGGATTAGTGTCATTACAGCTCTCATGGAACAAACAGCTCCGAGACACTGGACACAGATGCCCTTGGAGGTATCTTGTCCACAGGAGCAAGGCCAAGAAAGACCACACTAAGGGTCAAGAAATCCCATAAGGTATATTTTGTCTTCTCTTGAATTCCCCCTTGACCAACCTGTTCAACCACTGCTACTTCTGGAGGGTATGTTACCCTGAGCAGGCACAGAGACTGCTTACAGAAGTGGCTGGAAACCCTTTGTGCTTCCCAACCCTCTTGGCTACCTTCAGCACGAGAGTTTATGCACATTGGATCTGTCGCAGAGCTGAACTAAATCAGCAAGAGCTTTTGTGTTCGTTCCAATAGGCGTTGGTATTTCTCCAGGCTGTCTCTAGCAGTGTTGTGCTTCCCTGCTCCACGATCCCATCCCACGTTTGCCATGGAGAGAGAGTGTACAGGGGTTCAATCCTGACCTTTCAGGAGCTGTAGGGACATGACGTTGAGGAGGTGGAGGGCAGGACTAGCAAGAGGTTCTGATGGATGGGATGGAGGCAAACCTGGCGGCAGGTGTCTACTCTTCCACAGACCCTTTTTCCAAACAGTAGCATCATCTCAAGTTCTCAAGAAATTCTCAAGAAACGTAAATGCATTGTGATGTATTTTCTAACCTTTTATTGCACCACATCAGGGCAGTTTAGGAGATTGTTAAGCCACTGACCTTGCAGATCTATGACCTCCTGGTGTCTAATTTCAGGTTGTTGGAATTCACAGCAAAAATAATGTTCCACATTCATCTAGCATTTGACCTAAATTCATCTAGGGGGGAGATCCAGCAGGCCTTCTTCCAATGGCCTGCAGCATGTTATATTTTTCCCATTTCTATTGGGCTCATGCTCCCACACAGTGACTGGATTTTTAAATGCAACACATGACGAAATCCAGTATCTGGCTATCACCGGAGTCCATGCTGCTTGGATGAAGGTCATTCAAGACAAATCTTTCATCAGGTCAAGCAGGGTCACAGTTGAACAAATAGGGTCACGAAGAAGACCACGCCACTTTTCCCATGGACCTCCAGATTATAGCACAGATCAGAAAAGGAAAAGGGGCATTTGCATCAGTAAAGCAGAAGAGCTCTTGGGAAGTGACAGTGTGCTACTCACATTTCTGAAAGTTTTCAGTTTGCTGCGTTCTGGGGTCTTTACTGGAGGCACTAAGTTGATGACTTTATAAACATCTACAAAGGAGAAGTTGAGGAAAGTACAAATGAGTTTCACCTCGGTTTTAATGACTATAATTTTCTCTTGTAACGGCAATTTCGGTAATTAATGGCTGCATTATTCTATTGTCGCAGTATTTGGAGATGACACAAAATGAGCAAGTGTTTTTGTTTCAGTGACAAAAGGAGAAGATTAGCTGGTTGAATGCTGATAGGAAATGTTTGGTGGGAGGAATAAGTAAGGAAAGGCTGATAACAAGTTTAGTGGTATTGTTTCTTTGCTGTATTATCTTTATTTTACTAGAAGGGAACTGCAAGAGCAATGATCTGATGGGATGCTGAAAATCCCTTTCTCCTCCAAGGATCTTGGTGGCTTCAGTACCTGGTTGGACATATTAGGACAGCTACACCCATCCCATAATATGCAAAAAGTGCTTTCTCAATTGCGAGCATACCATAGGGCTCATTTAAAAGGCCTTGGTTCAAATTTCAGATTTCACAACTGACCACTCAACCTCTCCCCCCAGGCACCATCCCATTAGTGAAGTCTCTTGTTTCCTGCTTCCATGGAAGGACTCCAGAAGGGCTTGTGGTTTCCCTGTGGTTCGAACCAAAACTTGGCCAATGGGAATTCCAGTGCAAGAGTCTTGTGGTTTGTTTTTTTTTCATTTCAAATGAAATCTCCAACACAGCTTGATAGTGAGAATAACAATTAATAATAATAATCAGTGTCAACTTCTTCGATTCCCACCCAGTGATGCAGGAGTTACACACCCGATGGCAGGCAGCACTTCCCAAATAACACTATCTGAAATAAGTTTCTGGTATCGAGCCATAACGGAGTAGGGAGGTATCCCCTACGCAGATGTCCTAGCTAGCACCGCTCACCCGAGGGCTGACTTCCTCTCTTCCCCATAGATATCTGTAGCTACAAAGTCTTAAGGAGCAATTGGACTTTGCTGTCACACTCTCTTCAGTGGGTTATTTAGGTGAACAGCCAACTTGACAAGAGCTACTTGCTGCATTCATCTGGCTGGAGACTTGCTAGATGTTTCCAATGTAAATTAACTTGTCTCCAAAGACTATCTCATGACTCTGTTTCTGAGGCAAGAGGGCAGGGAGATAATGAAATCCACCTGCAACCTTCCCAGAAAAAAAACCCCCATAATTTCATACATACCTGGTCCCAGAACGGGCCATCAACTCAGAGAGGTCCCTCTGGAAGCACAGCAAGATTTTCTGCGTTTAATGTATTCACCACCACATTTCACTGGGGGAGGTTGAGTTT
Organism: Pterocles gutturalis; assembly: GCF_000699245.1. Taxonomy (NCBI): domain Eukaryota; kingdom Metazoa; phylum Chordata; class Aves; order Pterocliformes; family Pteroclidae; genus Pterocles; species Pterocles gutturalis. Next base: position 12,270 of record NW_010138693.1, read on the forward strand.
CACCTCGTGATGGTGATTTCTTTTTTTCCCCTTTTTCCTTGCCAACTGATTTCTGTTTGTTCATCGCCCTCCACTCATGGTTTGCCAACGAGGGAGGATGTTCATGACTGTGTGTCATTTCTGTTCCCATTCTGGGACTAGGGACTTGACTCAATGCTTTTTGTACCTTCCGCTGATGCCGCTTAAAACCAGCTCCAGTATCTCACGCTGCCAAACTGCACCTTTCAGAAAGGTTACAGAAGCCTGGCCAGATATATGTGCCATGTTTTTGGCTCACTCTCCCCATCTTTTACTGCCATATGCTTGTTAGCTGCAGAACTGGGAAAGAGAAGCATTTGAGCAATGTTTTAGCAACAGAGTTTTTTTCCCAGACCTCAGAGACTAAGCTCGGTCAGGGGCTAAGAAATTAACCCTGAGAGTTGCCTACCTTAAAAATAGGTCCTTTGGGTTGGTTTTAAAAGTTTGAGGGTGGGGGGGGAAAAAAAAGGGGGGGGGGGAATAAAATAAAATAAAATATGTTTGCTGGATGAGGAGGCTGACCTATACTTGCCTTCTGCAAAGTGCTCCTTTCCTGGTCATCATAGTCCCTGCACTGCAGCTGTTGGGATGGAAACGCTTCTAGCCATACCCAAGCAAAACCAAACTTTTCAATGCAAGCTGGTGCTGGATGTGGTTTGAGCCAATCCAGTTGATCTTCCACCAAAGCAGGCAGGACCATGACACATGCTGATGGTGCCCAGCTCCATCCCTCGGATTCATGGTGTTCAACCATTAAACAGATTTACTGAGCATCTTTAAGTATCCCGTTCCTACTGTAGAGAAAAGGATGCTTTCACACCAGCCTTCCGCTTCTCTGTGGAATCCATCCAGGCGAGCGTTTTTTTCAGCCATCATATTTTTGCAGCATGGGAGGGCCACAGGAACTATGTGGCATCCTAGGCACAGCCAATGGCACGAAGCTGGGTTTGTGTTAGCTAATGAGAGGTCTTCCCGATGTTGGACACGCTCCACTTCTGACTGGGCAGCTCATCCTGGCTCCCAACAGCGATCTGCCAGGGCTGCCTCTTCCCATACCCACAGCTGGCTACTGTCATGGTGGGAAAATTCCCTCCAACCCCATTTCACTCCGTTTCACCTTGTTTGCTCTAGTCACAGTCCCTACTCTTCCTCTTCCAAGGCAGCAACTGAGCTGTACTCTTCCAAAAACACAAAGCAGCTGCAGGGCTGAAGCCTTGCTAGGAGTAGGGCTCTGCTCCCGCCTGCGGTGGGCTGTTGCTTCCTGTGCCTTCCCTAACTCTTTGTTTTGAGATTGCCCAGATGGAAATCAGTCATTAATTATATCTTCTACAGAAGATGGAGTTACGTGAATCCAGGAACAGGATCTTGGCTTGCACCAAGGGGGAATTTGAAGTGAGAGGAGAGGACTGCACGTTTGCTACAGAGCTGATTTATCTCAAGTCCTTGCTGCACTACGTGAACTCCTGTCTGCTTTCCAGAGGTTGATCTTCTTGGACCGGTGAGGTTGAAGTCCAAGGCAGAGAGCGGAGATCATATTGAAGTCACTTCTACACTGCTTCCATCAGGCTTCCCACTTTTGTTGTGTTTGCTCCATCCCTCTCAGGGATGACTCTGGGACCTTGGTGATATCTCACCCCAAAAAGACAAGGTCAGAAGCATTTCACAAAGGGATTTATAGGAATGCACCTCATTCAGTGCTTTAACACAGACAGATCTGGGGTAGAGCACGTGTTTGGCAGCAGCAGGGTATCAGGATGGGAAAGGAGTGAAGAAGGTGCCACATGTCCATTTTTTAACAGCAGTGCTGGCTTATTTCTTCGCTTTCCCGACCTAGTTACTCCATCCTGCTCTGCACCAACCTACAAAAATATTTTGGAAGGGACCTCATGTTGAACTGCCAAATAAAGGTCTGGCTCAGAGCATCATCTTGGAGACTGCTGGGTGGGCAGAAGGAGTGGGGCAGCACGTGCAGGAGTGAACGAAAGGAGCAGGGAGCAGTGCAGAGAAGAGAAGGAAAGCAAGAATCCCCTAATCCAGCATCCCTCCATGGACAGCACACCATCAACAACTGCCTGAGGAAGGTGTGAACATGAGAAGTGGCACCAGTGTGTGATCTGGGAGAAGGGACACTGCCATTAACCCACCGTGTGGTCTTGGACCAGGCGCTACTGCAAGGCAACAGGACATACAGTCACTCTGATGTGAGAAAATATCTTATTTAAATTATTTAAATAGGTTATTTTAATAGATTACTTATTCTTCCCTTTCCCTTTTTCAAGACTACTTTATACATGCATGTAAAATCATCTTACAGATCTGCTTTTCAATCTCAAACCTTTGCCATCCCCACAAGATGACTGTAGTTCCCCATAGCAGACGTGGGAGAAAAAAATTGTGGTTTAGCTCAAGCTTTTAAAAAGAATTCTCCCACAACCAAAATATGCAAAAAAAAACCCCAAAAAAGCATTCAATTGTGGGTTGAACCAAAACTGGAATGAACCCTTTGTGTCCTTGTTTCAGCTTTTTCTAAAAATAATGGCTAACGGAGGTCAGTTTTGAAACACCACTTCAAATCTCCAGAAAGGAAGCATTTTGTGCTGAAATTGGCAATCAAAAACCATTTCACATCCTCCAAAAAACCCCAAACTCTTTGTTATGTGCTTTTAAACAAAATGTTTTGCTAAGTCCAGCCAGAATTAACAAGCATTGCTGGTCAGCCTGAATAGATTTTTTTTTTTTCCTAGGGAGATAAAATATTCTACCAAACGTATGCATTTATTTATTATGCATTTTGGCTGTAAATAGAAATGCTGCTTTATGCCCACAAAATGCACAAGCTATCATTTAAAAAAAAAATGTTTATATTAACACTGCAAGTTGGGCGTACTACCTAGCAGAAAAAATAATGTGAATTACCCACACAAATAGCTTTCCAAATCTCTCAGCGCCTGCTTTCTGCATGAGCAGTTAGATTCATAGAAATTAGAGATGGGAAAAGATCTTATTAGCGTATCTCATCTACCTCACTGCTAGCAAAGGTTTGTCCTCCACTGTGTGTTTTCTAGTTAGGTTTACCCAGCCTGGATTTAAAATTATGGGGGTCTCTAGGGTAGCTTGGCTTTTTTTTTATACGTATATCTTCATTAGCAAAGAGAAATATTGAAATTCTGCTGCGGAAAACAGTGACTTGGAGTCTGGTGTCTGTATAAAAGCCTCTCACCTGTAGTCAACATGCAAGAACTGAGAGCAAGCACGCCCCTGGGCTCAGCTTTGTTGAGGTAATGGGCTCTGGAGACGATGTTTGCATCACTCCTTGGTGGTCTGGCGGCACTGTGATGGACAGGGATGGAAGCTCTGTTAGACAGTTTTGCTCTGCTCCTTCTTGTCTTTTGTCCCTCTGCACTGCTCTGGTACTGACAAAATGTTCTCCCAGTGGAATCCTCCAGAGTAGTTTCCATCCATGGGCTTTCTGACCATGTCCCTGCCCAGGCACTCTCTTGCAGCCCAGATGGGTTTTGGTTTGGTACCCAACCTCCACCAGCACATGGGTAATCTTCAACATGAGAGCCACACGCAATTTCCTGATGTCTAGGGAATGTCCAAGAACTGCACTAACCGTGGCTCCTGCAGCTCCTCCGCACTGAAAGGCACTTGAGGAGACTGTAAAGTTCTGAGCAGTGCCAGCTCAATCTCTTGGGCTACTTCATAGAATCACAGAATGGTTTGGGTTGGAGGGGACCTTCAAGATGACCTAGTTCCAGCCCCCTGCCATGGGCAGGGACACCTCCCACTAAACGAGGTTGCTCAAAGCCTCATGGAGCCTGGCCAACTACTTGTGTAGTTGCTCAGCAAAAAGGGACAATGCATCTTGCTTGTCCCCCTTCCACGACAACCCTCAGGTGCTTCATGGGTTGGTTTCTGGTGTAACTCCCCTGTTGACACTCAGTCTAGAGCAGAGGAGCTTTATACACACGGAAGTATGGTCACCGCTGAGACTGGACTTGCAGAAGGTCCCAAATCTGGGATGTGGCTGCTGAAGGCTACCCCACTGTGTGGGGCACTAATTCTGCACACCCAGATGGACGCACCCCGCTGCATCTAGCCGCCCTGTTCCTCTTCCACCTTGGAGTAGCCCTGCCATCCCAACAGCTTGCAAGCAAGACAATAAAAGAAAGCACAAGATGATGGTGCGGTCTACAGTCTTGGGACTTTCTTGTCCCAGCTCTATAGGTGTCAAGTGGAGAAGAGGGGGGAGCATGCCAAAGCTGTATTTACCCACCAGCTCCCTCCAGAATCTCAGCAATCAGCTTTTGAATTTGATAGCAACTGCACGCCTGTGGCTTGCATCCAGCCAAAGCAACTTTGACAGTGAAACCCTGTCATATTCTTTCTAAAGGTCACCATAAGCGAGCTGGGCTCCTTCTATCAACTTATCAGTTCTTTACTTAAACCAGCTTAAAGAGAAGCTTCCCACGGTGAATTATAGTTTAACAACATGTTATTCTGTGATAAGCACAATCCATGGGGCCTGAGACACTCTCTGCTCCGAAAATCGCTGATAACATCATGCCTCTTTGATGAGGCATCAAGTTATCTGCCTTAATTGTAATGGACCTTCTCCTCCATCTAGACACTGGGCACATAAGCAATTGCTGGGACAAACAAGATTTCCCGGGCAGGATTTCTCATTTTGGAAAAAAAAAAAAAAAAAAAAAAAAAAGTTAATTTATTTGCTGCTTTTAGGCAGAGATACCTGTGCATTCTTCAAAGCATATCTTGTCATGTCAGTCCTGATGATGCTCTGATTTGCCTGTGTGTACCCTGCTCCGTGTCCTCTAAGTTCAGCTTCTACACGTGTCATGTATGGGCCACCTCTGCTGTCCCATGGACCGTGTGGGGCAGTTCAGCTGCTAACAGCAGTAAACCTCTGGCAGAATTAAACTTTCCTGGAAGTTGTTCTTCCAAGCTCCTTGGTGGCTTCAGACATTGCCAAACTGGAATGGTTCAATCTGAAATTTTGGGCATAATGAGTGCCCAGCCCAGGCTGTGTGCTGTTGGAAAGCTTTGACCGATATATGGCAGATATCTCTGATTAGAGAACATTTGTGTTGGTAAAAATAAAATTATAACAACAGTGATCCTTCCTGCATGGTGTGGGTAGGGACTCCCAGAAACCGGATGGCACCAGTAGCAAGGGTGAAAAAGCTTTGGAAACACATAGACTGTGCTTTGCTGCTGGCTCTCAGGGCAATGGAAACAGCTGACTTCAGACAGAGCAGGATCTGATACTCAGAAAATGAACTGTCTTACCCTTCCCTCCCACTCCGGTCCCCAGGGCATCTCAGTGCCAGACAGAAATGACAGAACAGATTTCCAAGCCACAGAAAACCCCCAAAAGCACATCGCTAATGTAAGCACGATGGTGACTTGCATCTGACTCAGAACAGAGGGATGACTGTGGATGCGGCAGCAGCAGAATTCATCCCTTCAATGATTTAGGTGGTCCTCACCTGATCTACACTCGGTCCATAATACGCACAGGTTATTGGAGGTATCCTTTGGCTTCTTCCTTAGATGAGATATTGGGAAGAAATGTTTTCCTGTGTGGGGGGTGAGGCAGTGGCCCAGGGTGCCCAGAGAAGCTGTGGATGCCCCATCCCTGGAGGGGTTCAAGGCCAGGCTGGATGAGGCTTTGGGCAACCTGGGCTGGTGGGAGGTGTCCCTGCCCATGGCAGGGGGTGGCACTGGATGATCTTGAAGCTCCCTTCCAACCCAAACCATTCTGTGATTCTGTGATGATTCTATATCACACATCTTATTACCCTTCATACTTCTACAGCCTGCTGCTCGTGGTCCTACATTACCCACCCAGGCACAATGCTGCACCAGAAGTTCACAGCTGATCTTCACCGCAGGGAGCATTATAGATCCTGTCAAATGAATCATCTGTTCTTAAAACTTTTGTTACCAAAATATGGTGCGATAGTGATTGACAGAATGCTGGAGACCTTCCCTGGCCCCTGCACAGAGCTGCAGAGTGCTTCATCTCCTGCTGCCAGGGAGCATCTCTGCGACCAAAGAACTGTTCACTCTCCAGGAGCATTTAGTTCTTAACCTTTCTGTAGACACAGATCCATGAGGCTTTAGTAGCTCCATCAGCAGGAAGGTGCTGGGTCACCAGAGAGCTGAACCTGTGTAGATCTGACAACGATGATATTAAAACAAAAAATACCAACAACAAAAAAAACCCCAAACCTGACTCAGTTCCCTAAAACCCCAGCTCCCCTGCCCTGATCCTAGGTCCTTGTAGCACTATCAGTGCCTGCTCAGCAAGGGCAACATGTGTCCCTTCCTCCACATCACAGACTTGGCTTAACCATGCCCCAGCTCTTCTCAGAAGAATTAAAAGCCTGAACAGCTCCTGTACTTCAGAGCCAGAAATAAATCCAGCAGATCTAATCCTAAGACCTATTCCAAGCTCCCTTTGTCACTTCTCTGCTGGGAACCCTTGGGGAAATCAGTCCTTTCCTCTTCCCTCAGCACCTGCTCTGACACAGACAAACCTCGGTTGAGGTTTTGGGGCTCTTCTGTAGTTAATGATGTGTCCCAGCCCTCTCAAAACTGCAGATAAATTTAGCACAACCCCGAGGAAGGAATCACACAGAGATTTACTCAGTGATGGGGAAGGTATTGCAACTAGTTGCCCTGAGCTCAAAACTGGCATCTCCTCTCCAAGGTCACTTTTGTCCTCCTGAAGGTCTCTGTATCCCTGCATCCCTTTGATACCTTGGCAAAGCTGGAGGTGCAAACATGTCCCTTCACATCTCCTCATCATCCTTCCCTAACATCTCACTTATTTACCATTGTTTGTAGTCCTCTCCAATCAATTCTTACCCCTCACTTGGTTTCACTTTTTAATTCTTTTATAATAAATTATAGTCTTACTAATTGATCAAGGAACTAAGGGATAGGAGCATTTTTAATAATTAATTTTATTGCTGCTCTTCTAATTTTTATTGCATTTCCTATTTTCTTGCTGTACTGCCTCTCTGATGTAACCCAGGAGCTGATTTTCTCATTTCCAACCTCTTGCTTGCAGCCAAGTTTCATAAGTCTGAGAAGAAAAATTAAAATAGTAATAATAATACCACTAATAATAGTAATAATAATAATATAGTAATAATAACAACAACATTGGATAAAGACAAAACCGTAGCATCCTGAAGGCAGTGAAGTGGTCATTAATACTGTCTAGCACTGAGAGCCGTGGAGTGATCCAGAGGTTCATGAACATGAACATGCTCCATTGGACTCTGGAGGAGTCTTTATTAAAGTCTCCAAATTTTACGCACCTGAGCTCTTCTGTATAGTAGAATCCCCCAAGACCTGATGGGAGAGACTTGGGCCAGTGTCCAAGCTTCTGCCCCAAGACATGGAAACCAGGGGCTTGGCTCATGGGCTCGCCTTGGGGCTTCACACTGTACAGGGGAACTGGTGATCCCCAGCCACCCAGTCCTTCTCCAACTCATCATCTTCCTTCAAAACATCTTCTAAATGTCTGAAATGACCTACAAGTCAAGGGACAACCCTCCAGCATGGAAATGTTTGCCATCAAAATGGAGTGAGACCCAAACCCAGGACGCTTCTCACATCCAACCACAACACAGAATAAACCTGTCCACAGCTCCTTCCAGGTGCAGTGCCTCTAAACCCCTTTCTGCAGCTGTGTCTGAGTGTTGTTGGCCATCTTTTTCCCCTGCTTCTTCCTGCCAGAGCTACTAACAGGGTTAATACCTGGATGGAAAAGAGCCTGGAAACATTTCTGAGAATATTACAGGTACCTCTGTTTTTTATGGCTTCTATTATTACGCCCGTTATTCTGCTCAAATGTGGTTATTGGCTCATTAGTATTTAAATCAGCTGATAATACGTGGAGAGATATTCCTTCTGACACGGGCTTTACAGCTGGCCTCTGTAGTGTGGAGGTTATAATGGTGCCAGTTGGTGTCATTTATGTCAAACAAGCTTTGATTTTTAGCCTGCAGTAGTGATAGAGCAGGGCCGTGCAACTTGGTACGATTAGCATTTTGCTGTTCACAAAGGGAGGATTACGGAGCTTACTGTGGACTGCAAAAAATGAGTTGCAAGGGAGCAACGCCTGGCGGTTTGCTTTCTTTATGGACAACAACGCCCCGTGGCAGTGTCGAGGGAGGAGCAGAGGGGATGTGTTTTAAGCAGCTTTGATGGCTGCAGAGTGCTGGCCGCTGCCACTTTGTCGGCTGGATAATGAGACAAATCTCACATGGGAAAAGGGGGGAAGAGGCAGGATGGGGAGAGGACAGCAGAAAGTGTAGAGACAGGGTTGCTTAGCAAGGGAAGGATGTGTTACGGTTTTATATAATGCAGCTGTTGTAGTTTTACACCACGCAGCCGCTCGCTCACTCTCCCCTCTCCCAGGGATGGGGGAGAGAATTAAAGGGGTGAAGGAAAAAGAGACTCTATGGGTTGAGATAATAACAATTAATAACTAAACTACAACGATATTGGAGATTATAATAATGATGATAATAATAGTAATATATACAGATATCCAAATGAGTGACACACAGTGACACTGCTCACCACTCGATGACCAAGGCTCAGCCCGTTCCCAGCTACTGATCCCGGAGCAGGGAGAGTTCTCTTGTGCAGCTCTAACTGGGGTAACACAATTTCATTTCACGTATCCCAGGACAGTGAAGAGCAGTGGAGATGGGCTGTCTCCACCAAAAAAAACCCACCACTAATAAAATTAGTATTAGGGAAAG
>NW_010138693.1:21125-34078 GCF_000699245.1 Pterocles gutturalis
GACTATTTTGTGGCTGCCACCAGAGCCTGGAGGCATTGTGCTTTTCCAGGCCTTGATAGCAGAGAGTTGTGCTGCTGTGGTCACAGAGCCACTTGCACATCTTCATTTTACCCCTGCAAGGAAAGAAGTTGTCACAGCTAATGATAACTGTGATGGAGGAGATGATCTCCAGCCATTGAAAGCACTTCTGGAAAGAGCTTCCACACTGGGAAAGATGATCAGGTGTCTGGGCATCTGCCTAAAGGATTCAGGATACGGATTTTTGTGTCCCAGCCACCCTATAGATTTCTACTGGCGACCTTGGCCAAGCCAGGTGCAGGTTGCCGATGGTGCTGAGCAATGTGATTCCTCTTGACAGTCTGGTCTGTGGCTCCTCAGCACTTTACTTACCTGTTTATGAAATGGAGAGGATGAGTGGTCCGCTGGTCTCCCAGGGCAGGACATTGCCCATTTTCTTGCAAGAAAATTTCCCACCCATCCTCGACCTCTCTGCCAGTTTGGTGGCCCTGCCCCGGGGGACGTGAAGGTCAGTGGGGACCACAGTGCGAAAAGCAAGACCAAAGGGATGATCCATCTCTTCTCTTGCACCTGAAGCCTGCCCAAAGCAGGGGTGGCACAGGGAGAAGTCCTCAGCTCTCGGAGATGTGTGCAAGGGAAACAAGCACAGCCTCTTCCAACCAGCCTCCCTGCTTTGAAGAGAGAAGCCAACACATTCCAGACCCAGAGTGGCAGAAGGATGGTACCAACCTTGTGCACTCAGCAGCTGTTTTTCCTGAGGATGGAAGGCAGCTATCACTCAAAATTAACACTGCATGGATGCCTGCGGTAAGGGTTTTTCATTGCTGAACAATAACAAGGTAGGAAAGGAGAAAATTTAGCTGGAGAGAACAGCCTCGTGTAAAGAAGGGGGATTTTCACCTCCCTTAGTTGGGGTTTGGGACACAGGCTAACTGTATTAACACAGACCAGAGTCTTATGGAAAGATCAAGGTCTTGTACTTCTGTTCCAGAGCCTGAGACCCATACACTATGCCAGGTGTTGTGGGGTGTTTGTCCATCCATGTCATGGAGATACCTGGGAGAAGGTCTTGTGGAGAGGTCATCTGAGTGGCACCCATGGCACTTCTCTCCTGCTTCCTGGCTCCAGGTTAAAATAACCAGCAGGTAACTCATTCCAGTTCAGATGTGGTTTGTCCTGCAAGGGAGCCCTGCACCCTGAGGTGGGACTACCATCTCGCCTCTCCTACCAGCATGAGTACACATCGCTCCCTATCTACCCCATCATGCAACCAGCATGAACACACAGGACATTTTGCTCCATCAGGCTTTGTACCTTTTGCTCCTTCTTGGGACCAGCACATCTCAAAGCCCCTTACTGACCTCCCCTGTGGGCAGCCACCCCAAGCCAACCCGAGGCTGGGGAGAAGTTGTTCTACCAGGCAAGGAGAAGAGGGGAAACTCCCTCATGAAGGAGTTGAACCTGAGTCACAATTTATGGTCCTGAATTATAGAAAAAAATATAAATTACCATGTTTCCATGAAAAATAGACCCCGTTCTCCTTTTCCACAGTGGGTCTGGTGCCATGCCCTCTTTTCTGGGGACATTGCAAGGGTCACATCATTCCAGGTCTGGCTGGCTCTGGATCCACCAAGAGTGGCCCTAGAGAAAGAAAACACAGGGTGACCAATGTGAGAAGAGTTGGCTGGCTTCACTGCCATTGCCTTCAAAGAGATGTTCTTCACCTTGCCATCAGCAAACAAATGCTGTAACAAGCATACATCATCCTCAAGGTGCCAGGAAGCCTGTGTGAACCCAAGCAGAGGCTGCAGGGCAGGGACAGAGACATCTCTGATGCTTTGGGCTGCACAGAAAATCAGAGGAAGAGAGTTTCTCTGTGTTCTGTTCTTCAGCCTAATGCACGAGTCTGAATCTCCTCTTTTTTTCCATTTTAATCTGGCGATATTTTTTTTTCCCTTCCGAACTCAGCAGGACATGTTCCCTGCTTTGTTTCACTGCAGGATCTCAGCCCAACATTTCAAAGCTCCTGCCTCTCTCTGGACAGAGCCTTAGCAAACAGTATTGATGATCTAAGTTTCTCTCCAAAACGAAAAGAGGAATATGCTCCCTGGTGCTCTTGTGTACGGTGTGAAAGTGATCCCCGCAGAGAAGAGTTTGCAAATGAAAAGTGACAGACACTTCCCACAATGGCATCGCTTCCCTGATCGCCTTCAGCAGCATTGGCAGCAGCCCCCCCTTCTGCTTCCCCTACTTATTCTGCTGGGACTGATGTGGCCCCACGGTCTTCCCATTCCCAGGGCTGGAGGATACCAGCAGTATTTTGGGGTCTGAGACAGAGTTTTGTGATTTTTCCCCAAGCCCTGTGATGCTCAGTTTGCTGTCTGCTCACACCAAGGGAGAACCCCCCCATCCTGAAAGCTGTTCATCCCTGGGTGATGCCCTTCATCATCCCCATGCCTCCCACCTTCTCCCACAGGTCTCTCTAGTCAAATCATGTCGTGCATGATGTGATAAGCACGTATAAAATGTGATAACAGGGATTTGGATGAGCAAAATGAATGGCTTGAAGGATGTTTCTATGTCACACTGTGAGATGGGATGTGCCTCCATCACCAGGCAGCAGAGACTTTCCGTCTGCCACGGATGGAGGCAATTCTGGACACACAAAGGTAGAGGTCACAGACACAGACCATGGAGCATCTTCCTAACGAGACATAGGGGTGAATCACACCCCCATGCAGAGTGAAACATCACTGCACCAGTCAAAATGAAAAATAAAAATTAAAAAAAAACCCATGCCCAAAGCAAATCAGCAATCAGCTTTCAGGCTGGAAACCTATGCATTTTCATAAGAAAAGCTCCTGCTCCTCCTAATTCCTTGTGATTCTATTTGCAGCCTTTTCTGTGCTGTGGGAAATAAGCTGTTCCATTTTAATTGGGAGAATTGGAGCAATAACTTGTTTAAATGCATTTTGGGCCCACCCAGAGTAAAACCCAAAGAAGAGAACAAAATTAAAAATGCAGCATTACCCCTGCCCCTCCCTTCAAATCCTTCAAATCAGAGAAAAAAAAAAAATTCTAGATGCATAGTGATAGGATATTATTTTTTTCCTGGATCAAAGGAAATGTTTCAGTTTGTTGCTCCCCTCTCCTCATTTTACTTGTAGAGTAATCGCTGCATTTTGCTAAATTTTGAAATGGGGCAGCACTGGGAGATGAAAAATCAAAACATACCATGTGATGAAATTATTAAAATTGAAGTGCTGTGACTGTTCTACAGCAGAATAACTTTAAAAAGCAATCCCCCCCCAAAAAAAATCCTGTAAGTGGCTTTTGACCAAATGACTGGAAAATTAGTTCACTGAGAGCTTCACTCAAGCCAAATCTGCATTTTCCAGCATAATAAACTATTTGACCAAACATCATTTCATGTGTGAGAGTGGCCTCTCCGCTACATATCAATACAAAAGCTTTAAGAAAGAGCATGCCCAGCTGGATGCACCCTTAATGGGTCAATTTGCTGCTCATTTTCCCTTATCATATGGTATGGGAGACAAGCTTCTCCTGTTAACTGGGAACCCTGCAGGGACAATGGGTTCCAACGGGTTTTATTCAGCCCACCCTCCCTGAACTTGCCTTTGCATCCCCTTGTTCCAGGAAATCTTTCTGAGCTCACTCTGTGTGCGTTTATATTCTCACAGGAGCGTGTGGTGGGGGGGGGGTCAGTGCATCAGGTCTGAAGGTCTGCAAACTCAACTTCACAACCAACCCCATCCATGCCCCATCACACTGCAGCATCCAATACCTTCCATACAATCAACTGGCATCCAAGACCTTCCATGCAATGAAGACAGGTTGAGAGAGTCGGAGTTGTGCAGCCTGGAGAAGAGAAGGCTCCGGGGAGACCTTCCAGCACCTTCCAGTGCTGAAAGGGGGCTACAGGAGAGATGGGGGGGCTCTGGATTAGGGGGTGCACGGACAGGACGAGGGGGAACGGGTTGAAGCTGAGAGAGGGGAGATTGAGCTGAGATATTGGGAAGAAATGTTTTCCTGTGCGGGGGGTGAGGCAGTGGCCCAGGGTGCCCAGAGAAGCTGTGGATGCCCCATCCCTGGAGGGGTTCAAGGCCAGGCTGGATGAGGCTTTGGGCAACCTGGGCTAGTGGGAGGTGTCCCTGCCCATGGCAGGGGGTGGGACTGGATGGGCTTGAAGGTCTCTTCCAACCCAAACCACTCTGTGATTCTGTGGTTCTGTGACTCCTTCCTGCAAGGAGAGGATGAACAGCTGTGGCCACAGAGATTTTTTCCCATAAAAGGGCCAGAGAGCACACTGAGGGCTTGATGGACCTGGGTTCAGGAGGTGAGATCCAGCCCAGAGGAGGGACAGTGGGGCATCACTGCAGAGTGGGGTAGGGAGCTTCCCTTCGAGGAGGCACAAGCAGCTCTTGCTTCCAGCCTCCCACCCGGAGCAGGCGGGGTGGGCGAGATGCAGTAAACGAGCTCATTTGCCAACAAGCAGGAGCCTTTGATTGCCCACATTCGTACTGAAAGATAAAGTGGATAAAGTAATGGGTATTTACTCTTCTCCGCCTGTGTACACAACAGAATCGCGTTTCTTTTAATGGGAGCTCTGTTCTAATTGCAGTCATTACCAAAGGGAGACTTTAAGCCCAACACCATCTTTCTATTACCTCTGTGTGTGATGTGCTGTATTTCAGGTTTGCTCTCTTAAATATCCCCTTCCTTTGACACAATGTGAGCCACAGTCCAGATAACCCTCACAAATTTTTCTTTTTTTTTTTTTTTGGCATGCCTTCTGAAGTCTCCCCAGAGCCAGACACGTTCACAGCTCTGCAGGATCCAAAAGATCCTGGTGACGTTTCATTAATGGAGCTCATCTACCCACGGATCCAATTTTGTCTGCTCATCAATGCAGTCGGCATGTCGTGTGAACAGCATATGCCACAGCAGATGGCATGGACTCAATTCCAGCGAGCAGCACTGGAGTGAAATCACTCATCTGCTTTCCCCTGCTTTGGATAGACCAGGGGTGCTGCTGGGAGAAAGGTTTGAGATGAAAGGGGAGAAGGAGCAATGATGGAAATTAGCTAACTCTGGGTCGCTATCTCCATCGCCTGGACCCTGCAGAGGACCCACAACCAAGCAACCCGAGATTTTGCTCCATGGAAGGGTGCTGGGGTAGGTCACCAGCTGCTGCACCTCTCCCAGCAGCCAGCGACGATGGCTCTTCTCCTGGTTGGCCCCATGGAGAAGGATCTTCCCATGGGAGCTGAGAAGGTGTTTAAAACCCAGCACTGGATATAAATACTTGTTGTGGACATCTCAAGGTGCATTGCATCTTGTAACCTACTGTGTTGCCTTCCTCACTTGCTAATCTCTGCTCCTGTCTGCCTGTGCCATGTTGTCTGGATGCTCCTTGATGCTTGGGTTGTGCTTTCTCCTTACTCTGCCTACGTTACCCTTCCAGCAGAATTAAAGACTCCCTGACTATGAGTCCTGTTGGAGAACAGACATTTCAAGAGACATCCCAGCTTCTCTCCCTCTTTTCCTTGCTGGCTGGGTAGCTGTGGGATAGCTTGGGCTTATCGTTGTTCCACAGGAGAGCTTTAAATGCAAGCACAGTCCCGTCCATGGCCCCAGCAGCATTCATGTGCCCTTGACCATCCGGCTTTGTTGGTCAGCACGGAGAAAGCTCAGGAGACAGACTTCAAAAACAAAATAATCAGCAAAATGAACTGGGCCATGGAATTCTGTAAGTGTCCTCCTTGGGTGACTCTTGTGGCTTGGTCCAACCACATCCTAGGACCTAGGTCTTCATTCGGAATGTAGTTTCCCCAGCAAAGTTTTTCCATGAACTTTCTCCAACAATCTATTGATTAAACAGCTTTGTCACAGCTCCTACCCAGACATCCAAGAGTTCCCTGCATGACAGCCTGTGTGTGCTCCATCCCCAACAGGCACGTGCACTGCCACATAAAGCACAAACTCATCCCTGCATCCCATTTTCCACCACAGCTGCTGTGTCTTCATGTCACTTGATAGTGGGAGAGATTGTCTCAATTCCTGAAAGCATCATAGCTGCAATAACATAGCACTCGGTCCTACCACATCCTGCATAGTAGTTGGGTCAACTAGTTGGGCAGGGACACCTCCCACCAGCCCAGGTTGCCCAAAGCCTCATCCAGCCTGGCCTTGAACCCCTCCAGGGATGGGGCATCCACAGCTTCTCTGGGCACCCTGGGCCACTGCCTCACCCCCCGCACAGGAAAACATTTCTTCCCAATATCTCAGCTCAATCTCCCCTCTTTCTGCACAAGGTTTTCCTCTAATTCCGCTTGACTCTTCTTCACCCACGCACCACAAGAGATTCCACCACCTCTTACACCCCCAGTTGGTACCTCCATGTGTCAACTGGGAGAGGAGTAAGGATCTTGCTCCTAGAGCAAACCTACAACAAAGCAAAACATAGCCCCTGAGCAAGGTCTGGAGATAAACCTCTCCCTGGTTCCTGGGGTTTGTAGGTCAGATCATTAACATTCTCCACCAGCCTGGTCAAAGATTTGGAAGGTGATCAGACAACAGTTCAATGAATTCCGTTTATAACACAATTACATTTTAATAAGTTGTGACCCCTGAGGCAGGACCTGCCACCTGTCAGCTGGGATCCAGCAGCTGACCTAATCTCAACCACGGATGGATGTGCTGCAGCTGAGGAGCTGGCAATGGAGTAAAATATAATCTACGGTAATTGTCCAGCCAGAACTTTGCTGTCTGACCTCAGTGAGCAGTGGAAACCAGGTGCCTCAGTTTCCCTTTTGGTATAACAGAAGTCTTATTTCTAGTTTCATGAAGACGCTGCAGACCCTTGGAAAGTCCTTTGGCTCCTCTCCCAGCAGCCTGGCAGGGAAGTAACACTCTTCAGGGGAAGGGGAAAATGAGCAAAAGCAAAATATTATGTACTCTTGTCTATGCCCATGCTGAGCTGGGCTGAGAGCAGCCCCAAACGAGCCTCACCCAGCTCTGACTGCAGCGGAAAGACCACCACTGGCTGCAACCTTTAAAAAAAAAAAAAAATCATCCATAATCCCTGATGACAAATTCCAGAGAGGGTCAAATCCCTTTATGAGGATGAGATGAGAGGTTTTATGATCATGCTGCCTTATTATACCCAGCTCCCTGTAGTGTCATGTGCATCTTAAGAACCAATTTGCTATGTATCTCACACTCTCTCCAGCAATATTAGGAACAAAACAACTTCTAAATATCCTTCCACAGCCCTAGTTGTTGTTTTTTCAGTAAACATTTGCTTCTGGGACCCAATCCTTGCAGAAGGGCAAAAGCATCCAAGCATCGTCAAGGAGATAACTTGTTTTTTGTGGTCCTCTCTTGGGAATAAAGGCTAAATGGCTTGTTTTCTTTGTGATAGAGAAGGTTACCGTCTCCTGAGATACTGTAAGGATTACATGAGGCTTTTGCTTTACTTTTCTCAAGTGACTTCCATCAGCAGAAGCAAAAAGTCTCTGGCTTGAAGGGAGAGATGCAATTCGGGGGTCACAAGGGGACGATCACCTAGAGAGAACTTTCCCATGCGTTTTTTCTAGAATATAAGATTTTTTGGTGGTTGGATTTGTCTTTTTTCTTAGCCATGCATGGTACATTATCTGTTCTTTAAGCCAGAGAAGTTAATGTCACCTGGAAGTGGGATCAACAGGGGATGTTGGGCTGCAATGATGGTGGCAGCATCTGTGCCCACTGTTAGATGCTTCAAAGTCTTTATAAGTGGCAGCAGCATCCAGACATCCCCATTACAGCTGGATCCATGTTGTTTAAATGCTGCACCCAAGGTAATAACCCCACTGAGGAGCTGGCTAATCAGCATGAATACGGCACCCTGCAAAGGAGGGGGCTCCGCCTTGTCGTGGAGCTCATGGGTGATGAGCACAACCACATCTCTACGTTGGTGCTTCCCAAGGGAGCTGAGGGCTGCAAACCAGTGGAAAGTCTGTCCCTGAAGGTCTCAATAGCTTGCACTTAAGGGAGAGCTTTAAGAAGAGGGCAGATGGGGAATTATACCTTTTTGCACAAAAATGTTCAGTTTAGGTGCTGCCTGAGCCAGATTGTGTTCGGTGTGTTGTTTTTCATTGCTCTTGTGCATTATTCTTCCCTGGATGTCTCCAGCCCACGGGAACCAGCAGGGCTGAGCTGTTTCGACACTGGAAACTGCTATGTCAGAACATCTTTGATGTAATCCCCAGCTATGGATGTGTAAAGAGTTGTTACAATGGGCTCCAGGGGACTAAGTGATGGAAGGTAATGAGGAGATTTTTTCCTTTCCAGGCTCTTAAGGAGTGGATAGGTCACCTGGAGTCAAACACAACTGTCTGAAAGCACTTCAATGCAGCAAATTCAGTCCATCTGCGAACAAGCCACAAAGTCGACGTTGGGAAACAATGGTAGCACCAGCAAAAGCAAGAATGGGGTGGAAGAGCACTGGAGTGCCTTTCATCCCAGTGACCTTTATTTTCATCACACAGCCCCATACTTGTTCCTTGCCAGATAATTTTCCTTGAAAGGGGGACAAACAATGTAGAGGGAAAGGGGATTCTCCCCAGGATCCCCTTTGCCAAGAGAGAGCTTCAAGCAGCACTCTCTGAGCTCTTAAACCAGCCTGGAAGGATACATTTCACTTGTCTTTTGAATTCCATCTCTTTGGCTTTATTTGTTTTATCTCCCTTTTTCCTTTCTTGTAGTGCTCTCAGTCTCCCCTTTCTTCCTTTTCTTCCTTCTTTCCTAATTCATGTTTTCAAAGACATCCTTGGGAGAGAGGAGGGGGAGAGGGGAGACAACCCCATGGAAACCTCCCTCTCCTTTATTTTCAAGCTTGTTCAGAAAAGAAGCAGGGGTGAGGGAGAGAGAAAAAAACCCACAGCATTAAAAACCCTGGAAATAAAACTGAATGTCAGGGGAGCGTTATCTGGCCTTGCACGCAAGGAAGGAGAACTTGTGCCTTGTGAAGTATAATAAGGAACACAGAGCCTAATGGAAAAATCATTTGCTTGTGGCATTTAATTAAATATGTAAATTTATGAACGGCCCTGAAATCATCAAATGAAAAGGCAAAGCTGTCATGAATTTTGATTTGATTTCCTCCACAGGCTTTCCCTCTGTCCTCCCCCACTCCTTTTCCCTTTAATCAGAGAGGTGGCATGTGGGGACAGCTGAGTGGCTGCCAGGCCTGTCCTCAGGGTTTCCCCAGGAGTGACGCACACACAAGGTGGTTTTATTCCCTGCACATCAATCCCTGGTCCAAGGAGATGGCAGATGCATACGTGGTTTTCTGCTGCAGGGGATCCAGTGCACAGAACACAGAGACACAAGTGGTTCTCAGCACCTGGTCCTGGAGCGTGGTGGGGTGGCACCACATCCCTGGAGAGCTGATACAACAACTGGCTTCCTTCCCCCAAAACAGCCTTCTGTCACCCCAGCAGTGCCACCTCTGCACGTGGATTGTGAGCTAGCAACGAGGAAAATCCTGAGATTTGAGCAAGTTTAAGAGACCCCAGGGTTTCATTAAAATACTTTGCCTTTATCAAGTGGCTGCAGGTCATCCCTGCAACAAGTTCATCAGCATTTCCACCAGCTCCAGGCTTTCCCCTTGCAGGCTGCAAAGCCAAACCCAAATCAGGGGGTTCCTTCACAGGGACCACCCCAAGTTTCCAGGGAGCAGAACTGAGCCCCTTGTTTGCATGTGTATTTAGGAAAAGTTGGATATCTTTTGCTGCTTTCCTGGGCTGCTTTACACCTGGGGTGAACAGGTCTTGAGGTGCAAAATCTGTCTTGATTCAGCACCGACAGCTGAGACATTATCCGAGCACAACCCACGGAGCAAGCCAAAGTCTCACTTTCCACCTACAGCTCCTTGTGGGAGATGCCGCGAGTGGATTGCCGACTCCCCAGGTACGCCACCAATTATCCGGTCCATTTATTTATACGTCTGTCTGAAGAGGTGGGGGAAGAAACCTGTCATGTGTCATGCAGGGACACATTAATCCTGCTGAGATGCTGCATTGATACACTTGGAAAACAGCAAGCGGTGATGGGGTGTCCTTTCTTTCAGCTCACTCCTACCGCTGGTTCTCCAAAGAGACCAGGGACAGCTCCAGCTGTGCAAATGAAATTCAAGAGACTTAATAACATTTTAAAGCATGCTCTTAGCACTGACGGTTGCGTTTTTTCCTCCGCTTCTTGCTTTCCCTTTGATGGTTATAAATGGAGGGAGATGTCATTTGCTTGTACAGCTGCAAGCCTAGGTCATTGGGGAAGGTGGGGAAGATGAGGGAGATTATTTTATCAGGAACTTGAAAGAAGGCATAAAACAGTAATATGCAGGTGTGCTGATTTCCCAGAGAGCACTAATCAGCTAATAATCTAATCTGTCAGCCTGTTTCAGCAGTGATAAAAGTCTTCATGGCTCCTGGGATGAAACTGCACTGCCCATTATCCCAGCCCCAACACAGAGCTGTTTGCTGGAGAAGACAAACCTGGTCACGACCATCTGCCCAGGAGCTTCCAGTGGGGACCTGTCCACCCAAGGTCTTTACTTTTACATGGTCTTGATCTCCAGGAGAGGTGAAGCTACAGGAGATGGCTGTGAAGCAGAGCTCGCCATTCCTTTGTCTACAGGACAGCCAACATCCACCACCCAAATATTTCCAGGAGTTGCAATGCCCTTGGATTTGTGGTCAAGACTGAAAACCCAAGACTGTGACGTTGATGGTTGGTGGTACAATGGCCCTTGCTGTTGTCTTGTCCTGCAGAAGCACTTTTGGGACCTCTAAAGATGTGCACTGAGCTCTTGATGGAACATTGCGATTGAGGATGTACGGTTTTTGCAGTCTTTCTGTTGGCGAGCACAGAATCACAGAAGGGTTGAATTCACCGGTGACATATCCACAGGCTTTCATGCTGCATCGGCTTCATTATCACCTTTTGGATATCACGGTGACAGTGCTCAGTGGTAGTTGTCTTTGTTAGGACAAAGCACGAGTTCTTAGTCTGCAAGGCAAGGCATTACCTGGTCATCTTGTTTGTTTGCATGTTTTTTCTTCCCCTACAAGGTGTTCATTCCCCATGCAAGAGGAAGGTTAGACTGAGCTGGTAACAGACAAATGACATAAGAAAATTCCTGGATGTCCCTATAGCTGTGGCGTCCATGTCTGTTCTCCCCTGCATCACCCTGGGCAGACAAACCCACAGCTCACAGGGTGCTGCTGAGCTTCTGTCCTTTCCACCAAATGGAACTCAATGGGTTGCAAATATTTTTCATCCTCAGGACCAACCAATCTGATCAGGGTACGGAACAGGTTCTCTGCCCCAAGAATCACCCTCCAGCCCTCAGCAAAAAAGTCAGTGCTACCACTGCTAAGTAAAGATTTGCAAAAGCTTCCAGGGATGATGGGAAGAGTGTTTTTCTGATGCAGGGGGACCACAGGAGTGGTCCACACCCTGGGCATGAACCTCACTGCCCTTGACATCCTTCAGCCCATCTTTGAACCGGCTGAGGACGGCTGAGGACAGCAGAGCGTGGCCAGGAGAACTGTCAGCTCTCTGGAGATCTCTGATCATGAAAGACAGCAAATTTTATGACCAAATTGAATTCCTCTCCACAATAAAACCCAGGCACTTCTAACTGAACTAAAAGGAGTATCTCTGCAGGTCTGTATCTAGAACACCAGGCTAGAAACACTTTCCTTGCCCTTTGCATACCTTTAACCCCATGTAAACACACATTTTCCCCTGCACAGGGCTCTCAGAGAGTACACATTGTGCATTATTATATCCCCTCCTCCAAATAAAATGTCTTCACTCAGTCAGACGCTTCTCCTCTCCCCTGCACAGTCCATTTTCTTTCCAGAGCTCTTGCTGGTTCTGTTTGTTTGGAGAATTGCTGGATGGTGCCATCAGGGAAAAGCAACACCACTCACCTCCCATGAACTTGGTGCAGAAGTGCTTTGAAGAACACTAACGGTCAGGACAGCCTGCCAGGAAGGGCTTTTGACTTTGCAGCCAGATCTCTGAATTTCTTTAAGTTCAGCCAGCAGTTGGCTCACAACATTCCTGTTACTAGTTTGTTGCTGTTGTGTTGCTGCTTATTCTCCTCCCTTGCTGCTTTCACGTTCGGGAGCTGCTGCACCGAATGCGTGGGTCTGACCCCAGAGCAGTTCTGTGGGACGTGCTGAAGCTGAGGAAATATTCAGAGCTGGACTAAAGCAAAGTGTGAATGTGTAGGGCATTATCTTCACCTGTTTGGGGCACTGTCTCCCATCAAAACGTGCAGGACCTTCGAGAAATGCAGGTACCTTGCTACCAGGGGTTCTCCCAGGATCCACTCCAGCCTGTAAAACCCAACCTGGAGAAAACCAGGGAGAGCACATTAAGAAGCTGAGTGACTCCAGGCAGGGTCAGACACAGAGCTAAGCTGAAGTGACCACTGCCTCCCTGTCGGTCTGTGCTTGCTGCTGCACAAACGGCTCCGCACAGCTGTCGGAGTTTTACACCATGCAGCTGCTCACTCACCCTCCTGGCTTCTGGGAATGGGGGAGAGAATTAAAGGGGTGAAGGGAAAAGATACTCATGGGCTGAGATAAGAATCATTTAATAACTAAACTACAATAATATTAGAAATAATAATAATGATGATAATAATGGTAATATATACAAATATCTAAATGACACACAGTGACACTGCTCACCACCCGATGACCAAGGCTCAGCCCATTCCCGGCCAATGATCCTGCAGCAGGGAGAGGCCTGAAACCACAATCCTGGAATGGAGATAAGAGCCCGAGTGTCTGAGAGACCAAGATGACCCTGAGAGAGGGGTGACCTGGAGGGAGACAACCCAGAGCAAGAGAGAG
>NW_010138693.1:34211-34549 GCF_000699245.1 Pterocles gutturalis
CCCCAGCCCCCCCTGCCCCTGCAGACACGGGCACAGCAGAGACGCTGGAAAGTCCTTGACTGTCCTGGCAGCAGCTCTGCCCATCAGTGTGTGATCAGCTTCTCCTCAGCACAAACCCAAACAGCCTCACACCAGCTGCTGGGAAGAACCTTCACTCTGTCCCAGCCCAAACCAGGACATAGCCCATGATTCAGGTTGCCAGCTTAGCAGCGATGCCCTGTCTGCCTGCCGGGTGCCTCGGTGACCAACATACCATTTCCTCTGCACCAGATGCTTCCCATTCAAATCCTGCCTTACTCTTTCTTATCTTTTTTTCCATTCCCATCAAATCCCTTCCC
>NW_010138693.1:34567-61116 GCF_000699245.1 Pterocles gutturalis
TCTTTCAGCTGCTCTAAGAGGTGTGGAGCATAGGAAATGAGCACAGCTTAAAGAGTTACTGATTATAGATGCTCCCCTAAGACTTTTGGGAAACAAAGCCTCATGCATCCTCTGGGAATTTGGGCACTAAATGTTAAAAATCTAAACAGTTTCCTAATTGCTGAGGGTGTCTGCTGCCACACTTATCTACTCTGCTTCTAAATCCATTTCTGAAGCTACCCAGCTCTGCAGGTTTTCAGGGTGGTCTCCTAATTTTGGAACCTGAGCTACAGTAGGATGCAAAAAAAAAAAAAAATTAAAAAAACACTTTTTTTCCCCCCTCTCTCTCTCCAAAAAAGGCTTTCACCGCTTCCAGCAAAGAGAAGGTGGCAGAAGGTTTCTAATTCTGAAGCTGTCAGCTCATTTGCTTTTGTGGCAGCTGGAGCAAGCCGAAGTGACGAAGATCTGGAAATTGGTGTGTCTGAAAGCTGTGCCTGAGCCAGCAGTTTTTGTCTGGCTAATAGTATTTACAATTTTTTTACTTTTATTAGAGGGAAAAAAAATCAGAAGGTTGAAAATCTTGCCTAGAGATTTTACCTCTGTCAAGTACCAAGCAAGATTCCATCATGGTTTGTTTGGTTTTGTTTTTTTTCCATGGCCAGCATCACAAATTTTGCTGTGTGTTTCTTGAGCGGAGCTGTCTAGTGAAACCAGTGTTTATCTTTCACTGGGGCACACAAGCATCAGCTTGCTCTTGCAATGGCTGTTGTTATTCACACTAATACTCAGACAGGAGCAGGTCAAAGTGGTTTTCTGGAAAGGAGGAACCCAATCTCCAAGCGCCTTTCATCAGTCCCTGGGGCTAGAAGTGTTCACCAGACCTGGTGTCCCCCCACTTTGGCCATGGACCTGGTGAGTAAGGTAGCACAGACCCAGTGGCCGGGGAGACCAAGGCTGTATCTCGGTGCAACCTTTGCAGAGCATGGACTGTGGACCAAAATCTTCAGATCCTCTCAAGGATCCAGATCTTCTCATTTGGACCTCGCTCTTCCATCCATGAAATGGAGATGAACTCATAGAATATTGGAAGAGCCCGATCTTTAGTCCTGGTACCTGCACCTCCCTGAAAAACCTGCCCACAACATCCAGTTGACCCTTTTCCTTTGACCGGTGATGCCTGGATTCCCAGCACACGAAAAGCTCCCCGGAGGTCCCAGGGGATGCGATGCCCTGACCACATCCAGTAGCCCCAGAGCCCGAGGCATGGCCCACATGAGGCCAGGCTGGTGGCTGGCTCTCGAGGCAGGACATTCAGCAGCTTGGGTGACTAGTCAGCAAGACCCAAAGGATGGACAGAGCAGGGACAGAGTGCCACAGCTGATGGGCAGCAGCTCCACATCCTGGTAGCTCAAGTCCCTAAAGGTCAGCAAACCAAAGCCCAACCTCTCCTATGACTTCAAAGAAAAAAAATTGACTTTTCAGAGTGACTCAAATTTCTAAGACAACTCATGGGGACAGATTTTTTTCTCTCTTTTTTTGTTAACTTTGCAATATTCATTTATTTTTATTTTTGCAGAAGCATGGAAGCTTGCAAGAGACCTCCAGCCCGGAGAGGAGAGGAGCTGGTGGATGAAGCTGTCAGGGTTCTCCCTTCAAACTCTTCTCCCTGCTTTTCAGCAACTTGTGCTTGGCAGGCAAGGTCAGCTCAAAGCCCACAGCGTCAGCTCTGCACGGACCAGGGTCAACTGCAGGAGTCCCTGTCACCATCCCCGGAACTGCAGAACATTGTCACACAGGGGAACGAGGCCAGCGCTGCCTGAGGTGGGTCAGGGAAGAATGGGAATCAAAGGGAGCCAAGCCGGTGTGAAGCCTGGCAGGCATGAAAGCCTCCCTTTGAAGAGTATATTTAGGACTCCAAGGATACCCAGAGTGATGCTCTTCTAAGCAACAAAGCATCCTTTGTCCCCAAAGCGGACAAAGCCGAGGACTCCCCCCACATGCCTTCTGCACACGGTGGAAAGGTGACCTTGTCCCTGCCTGACTCACGGCAGCCTGGAGGTGCCTTCTCTCCCCAGACCCCAACTCTATCAGGGAGCATAGTGACAGGATGAGGCGGAACAGTTTTAAGCTGAGAGAGGGGAGATTGAGCTGAGATATTGGGAAGAAATGTTTTCCTGTGCGGGGGGTGAGGCAGTGGCCCAGGTTGCCCAGAGAAGCTGTGGATGCCCCATCCCTGGAGGGGTTCAAGGCCAGGCTGGATGAGGCTTTGGGCAACCTGGGCTGGTGGGAGGTGTCCCTGCCCATGGCAGGGGGGTGGTTCAATGATCTTGAAGGGCCCTTCCAACCCAAACCATGCTGTGATTCTGTGAACCCACAAATGACACTGAAAAACCAGAATGGCCACAGTGAGCTACTGGGGATGCCTAAAAATTCTGTTGATCCAAACCACTGGAAAAGGATGTGGCCAGCCCACATCCAAAGCATGATGTTCTTCACCCCCATGTTCCAGCTGGAGAATGTCAGCTTTTCAACCCTCTTCCTGCCTTCTGCTTCCCTGGTGGGTGGCTCCATGCAGGAGACAGCGCAAAGTTCACCTCTAGCCTATCTCAG
Organism: Pterocles gutturalis; assembly: GCF_000699245.1. Classification (NCBI taxonomy): domain Eukaryota; kingdom Metazoa; phylum Chordata; class Aves; order Pterocliformes; family Pteroclidae; genus Pterocles; species Pterocles gutturalis. Next base: position 37,157 of record NW_010138693.1, read on the forward strand.
GTCTACTGCAGGCAGGGAGATCACTGGGCTTGCCAGGACATTGGGCTTTGGACAAGCCCCAAGACTCAAGAGCTGATCTGGACTTAGCTGACAGCCATCAGTCTCAGAGCACAGTGGTTGACTCTTTGCAGCAGCCTGGACCTCTTTTTGTCTGAGATTTTGGGGGCTGTTAATTTTCTCTCTCCCCACAGACATAATTTTTCTTTTCAGGAAGCTGAAAAGGGTTGAGAGACAAAGGGGGTTCTTCCCAGCTGACTACTGTAGGATGCAGCCTGACCCAGATGACGAAGCAAAATAGTTTGCTCACTCTCCAGGCTGGCCTGAAACCCAGACCTACGTCTGTCCATCACAGGCAGACAGATGCTGTCAGGCTGTGGGTAGTGCTGCCAGGACAGTCACATCACTAAGACCAGAGTGGAGGAGACAGTTTCTCTGCTGATCCCTATCCCTGCAGGGTCATCAACGTCCCTCCTATCTACAAGGCTGCTCAGACCAAGGAATACTATGTCTGGTACCTCCAGCTGACTGGGAAATGAAGCATCAGAGGAAAATCAGCTGTCAAACCAGGGTATGCTGCCACCACATAGACACCACAGCTATCCAAAAGGATCAAATTCATGATGAATCCAAAATCATCTCCCTCTTGAGACAGAGGAAAAATCCCCTGGCAGATACAAAACCAAAGGAGGCAACTCTTCTCACTCATTACCCAGCTGAGCTGCAAAACTCCTTGACACAGGAGGTTGCAGATGCTATTAGAGAGGTTCAGAAAGGGGGCAGAAGGAAATGCATCAAGAGTTATTAAATACAAAAAAAGCCACCTCTGCCTCTGGAGGGAAGACTGAAGGTGACTACTAGGCATGACAGTCCTGGGTAATGCTTTCATGGTCAGGAGCCGGGCTCCCTAAAAGTCATTTTCTACTTGTTTTCATTTTCCTCCTTATTCATCTGCTGGTCAAGGACACTGCTCTAGATTAGAGGCACCTTTGATAGACCCCAGATGGCTATTTCATTTTCTGAGGGCCCCAAAATCAATTAAGTAAGGGGATGAAGCTCTCAGATGGATCCAGGCTGATCACAAAGCTACCTGTCACGCTGGCCACTGGTGTTTGGGAAAGGCTGGTTCTCTGATTTTGAGCTGAAAGAGGGGAGACTGAGCTGAGATATTGGGAAGAAATGTTTTCCTGTGCGGGGGGTGAGGCAGTGGCCCAGGGTGCCCAGAGAAGCTGTGGATGCCCCATCCCTGGAGGGGTTCAAGGCCAGGCTGGATGAGGCTTTGGGCAACCTTGGCTAGTGGTAGGTTTCCCTGCCCATGGCAGGGGGTTGGTTCAATGATCTTGAAGGTCCCTTCCAACCCAAACCATTCTAGGATTCCTCCACCATGCAGGACCACTTGTTGCTCTCTGTAAAGCTTGCTCTTCCTCCAGGCACTGTCTGTTCTTCTCCAGCCTGGACAAACCAAAGTGAGCATTGTGGTGGGAAGCAAAGATCAATTAAACCCTTCTGTCATCCTGCTTTGCCCCATTCCCACCCCAGCCTCTGCTAGGAACCTGCAGAAACTCACAGGGGCTAATTAAACACCAGTTTATTCTGTATCATCGCTTGTCTCTGTCAATGACGGCAGCAGCCTCTGATGGCACGGAGCGGGTCACCCTTAATTAGCCGTGAGATTAAGTGATAACCTTGAAGGCCGTGGCAGACCCAAGCAAGGCTGATACTCCCTGTCAAACCAGCAACATTTCAAAGGCTGTCAGCTGAGATGTGCATGAAACAAGGAAAACAAACCCACTCACCTGGGCTCCTGCAACATCTCAGGAGCTGGGAGACATGAGGGGAGGGAAGGAAGAGTGCAACATGATGCTTCATTCCCTAAAGCAGGGAAAACTTTGCCTTTAAGCCATCCCTGTGGACACATGTGAAAACAGCTGTAGCCAAGCTGATGGGGAGAAAGGTGGGACCCCCACCACCCAGCAACAAATCATAGAATCACAGGATGGTTTGGGTTGGAAGGGACCCCAAAGCCCATCCAGTCCCACCCCCTGCCATGGGCAGGGACACCTCCCACTAGCCCAGGTTGCCCAAAGCCTCATCCAGCCTGGCCTTGAACCCCTCCAGGGATGGGGCATCCACAGCTTCTCTGGGCAACCTGGGCCACTGCCTCACCACCCTCGCGGGAAAAAATTTCTTCCCAATTTCTCATCTCAATCTCCCCTCTTTCATCTTAAAACCATTACCCCTCATCCTATCGCTACACTCCCTGATAAAGAGTGCTTCTCCATCATGGGAAGGGGTCCACCCATCTCCCATCCTTCTTTGGCTTCCTTGAGGACTCAACACCTCATTAGTCCCATGCCCTTGAAGCCAGCTCTGGATTTGGACTTTATTCACAAAGCCCTTCTACCAAACAATATTATTGATGTTGGGATTAACTATAACAAAGTCAATGGACTGAAAGAGTTAAGCAAGGGGCAGGGGGGTGTGCCAGGGGTTAATCCATTTAGGGCTTTACCAACTAAAGACATGGCCCCAGCATTTGACATCCTCTAGACATGCCTGGTTAGCAGGGAAAGGCAGCAGCGCTCCATCCCACGGGGCTGAACTGAAATCGGGGAGGTGGCTCTGGCAGCTCCTGGCTCCCGGCACACCACAGTTCTTCACCTGCTACATGTCCTAGCACCTCCTGCCACTGTTGGGATGAGTGGGTGGTTTCTAATGGAAAACAAGCATGGGAGATGCTTTCACATGCCTGACTTTCCAGAGTGAGCCCCTTGGCCCTGCAGAGCTATGAACATGACCTTCTCACTGGTTTTGATCCCGATGGGTGGGATGTGGGTGATTCAGCCTCTCCACGGTAGAGGAACAAGGTCCTATTCCTATTGACAAAGACATGGAGGTATCACATCCAGGCTCCACACTGCTCTGAGCCCAGCCCATCTGCAGGGTAAGACCCAGCGGCATTTAGCAGTGACAGAGGTTGGCACGAGGTGGACGTGTGCCCAGGAAGGACAGGGATGAGACCCGCTGCCTTCTCCAGGAAAGGCACCAGACAGCTCCTTCTCCTGCAAATACTTCTCTGCAAACATCTGCACAGTCACTGCATGCCTATGTCCAGCCAGAAACCAAAGAGGGACGGTGATCCCCACGGGCACATCCCACCCTGAGATGAAATGCTTGGCTGCGCACCAGGCAGCTCTCCCAGCCGTCTCCAGGATGCTCGCCTCTCCCAGCTGCCTCTCCAGAGGGGCGTAGCTCTTCTGTTTTTCATCTTCTGTGGCCGAGGTTCTTTTTTTCCAGCAAAACAAACGCACAACGGGTCTCAGTATCCACTTCCCAAAAACAAACAGCATGTGTGAACAGCCAGCGTTGAGCCCAAGCTGCGGTTTTTGTGCAAAAAGAACACTGGGGCATGTCCATGCACCCCACCAACTCCACGTGTTATAAAAGCAGCAGGAGATGGTGGAAAGCAGCTCACATTTCAACAAACCCACAGACTTACATCTTCCTCATCCTCATAGTGTTATCCTTTTTATTGTCTTTATTGTAAATAAAACAGTGAAACCCCACTCTGCGTCTTACAGAGGGGAGCAGCAATTTCTTGCAGAGGTGGTAAGATGCTGGGGAGGTCACGTAGGAACTGCTGCACGAAATAAGAGCCACGATCCTTGCCAGATGTCATCCAGCTCTGAGAACATCTAGTTGGAGGTGGTTCAGAGGCTGGAAGGAGCCTTTTCTCCCTTCATGGGCAGTTTGCAGCCAGAAGAGGCCCAGGAAGGAAATCCTTCTGGAAACCCACCTCCCTCCCATCATTTCTCTCTCTATCTCCCAGCAAAAGACGAGCCTGTGGTGGAGCTGGGAATGGGTCCAAGATGTTGCACCACCAAGGGTGTGCAGAGGAAGATTGCCCTGGGAGGGAGCAGGGCTGTGTTTGATGGGTGCAGTCACCCACAGAGCAGCAGCGGGGTTTGCTCTCAACAGGCAGAGGGAAAGGTCGGTTCCCAAAGCCACCAGCCCAAGGTAAAGCGATTGAGGGATTCAAGCATTTAAGAGATTTTCTGCAAAGGTTTTCACTTTGATTGACCTTTAAAAGGCCAATTCTGTCGCTTTTGTAGTTAAAGCTGATCAGTGGGGGACACTGTTAGCACTTATTTACTTTTTTTTTTTTAACCCGGTGATTTTCCAAAATGACAGTTAATTCTCTAATCCCAGCCTCACCTAAAACATCTGGAAAAAAAAACAGGTTAGTGACTCAGGGCTTACTTTTTTTTCATGTGTGTGCTCTCAGTCCAGCTTCCCTCCATCCCCTTGGCTCTGCAGAGCCTCAAACACAGACTTCTCATCCAGTGTCCCCTTTTCACCAGCACCAGGCTCATGTCGAATGCCTGCTGGATCCCAAACCACCACCCCTGAAGCACAAGTCCTCCATGATTCCCTCTCCTCTTCACCAGCCCCCAACATCACTATCTCACCAGACCAGTTCAACACAGAGCCAAGAGCTGTCTCCTGGTGATGGTGGCACTGCTCCTTAGAGGAATGAGATGTAGGGCAGGAGCAACTGGTGCCTCTTAGTCGAGCATTTAATGTATTTCTTACTTGCAGCACATTAAAGCATGATGGACCGGTATGTGGCACCCAGAGTCTTCACCATCTTCTATGCCAGGGGTTCCACAAATGAACTTGCTGGTTCCCCACAGCAAGTATGGTGGAGCATTGGCTGATGTGTTTTGAGACGCAGAAGAGGAGCCACATCTTCATGCTCTGCTCTTTGTGCTCTGATAACCACCTGTTGGCCTTGAAACTTCATCTCCACATCCCTCCTCACCTCCTCTGCCCCTTGCCACATCCTGGTGGCATGAACCATCTCTTGGCTCATGGAGGTATCTCTGCAAAATCCTCCCCACAGCATCACCCAGCATGGCTTTGTAGGGTTCAAAATGAAATTGGCAACAGGGCTCTGGTCCTTCTATCAAAGCCCATCATTCCCTGTCAAGGATGTTCGTGTTGTGGTTGAGGCCAGCTCCACCCTGAGGATGGTGCAAGACACCTGGCAGCACTGTGGTGTTGACCTGAGCCATGAGACATGCCAGCCCACAGATATTTCTGAATTTCAGGGGTCTCCAGGCTGAGTTCCTGCCTCATGGCACATGTCCCTCGCCCGGGTCACTGCTGTTTCCCTCCATCTGGAAGCAGTTGGTGCCCACAATCTGGGGACTTGTGTCCCTCTGATGAGGACTGCATTGGTTTGGTGACAGCACCAGGTCCCATATGGTGGGAAAGGATAAGATAAGACGTGGTTTCACTGAGGATGAGGGAGGATATACAACAGCAGCAAAACAGAGCCAGACCAGGGGCTCACCTGGCCCAGTGGCCAACAGCAGCTGCCAAAGAGCGTGAAAACCAGCTGGCACATAGTGATCACTTCCAGATTGCTCTTCCTTCTCTTTGCATCTCAGACTTTCTACAGAACTGATGCTTTCATTTAATTTTCCACATCTGATATATTTTCTTCCTTGATTTTTTTTCTTCCTTGATTTTTTTTTTCCCAGTTCCTCCCATGTCTTGGTATCCACAACATCCTGCAGAAAAGAGTCATCACCTTCACCACCTGCTGCATGGGGCCCCATGCTCTGTTTATCTGGAGTCTGCCCCCTATTACATCCTGGTTTTCATCCTGGAGAAGACCCTGAATGGTCAACCTTATCCATCTTCTCTGTGCGCATCATGATTTTATAGACCACCCTCATGGTCGGTACCATCTGTGTGTATTTGTATGTATATTTATACGTTAAAAGGGGAGGAAAGATTCCTTCCTTATAGCCCAAAATGCTTCAAAAATAGCTACTCCCATCCTACTGGTTTGTTCACGTTGTACCTCTGCTAATGAATTAAGCTAAAAGGGCAGAGGTATTGCCACGAAATAAATTACCTTCTCTTCCCCAGCTGAGAGGCAGCAAAAGAGAGCACAGAGAACAGGTGAACTGAAGAAAATCATACGAAAGACGTATTGATTTCTCTTTTTTTATTCCCCTTCCCTCTTCCCACCTCCCAGCTGGTGCCAAAGAGGAGATAAGAGCTGCTGGGACTTCTGAGGGGGATGAGTCATCTTCTTTCAAGCCCCTGTGACTTGACTTTAAAAAGTCAATGAAAGAAAAGCCTCAGCAAAGTGAAAACTGGAAGATCCACCAACTCAGTGCAAAGGAGGAATTATCCAAGGAAGGGAGCAGAAAGGGGAGGTAAGGAGTTTTGTGTGCAGTAATTTTAAAACCTGGCTCTGCCCCAGACTCCTCCTCCAATCCTGGGCCAGCCTGGTGGGGTGAAGCATCCCCTTAACAGGCTGGAATCTTATATTTCTGCTGTCTGAAAGGATGGGGTGTGAACTAAAGCCCCACACAGCTCAGCCCCTCCTGAGCAGGACACGGGTGTTTTCTGCACTATTTCTGCAAATGAAAAATGCACACAGCAGGTTCACGATGGGGAAGCAGCCACCCCAGCCTGGGCATCCCCAGCAAGGTGGCAAGAGCCCTGTGCATGGGTGCTATGTGCCCTCAAGGCAGGAGTAAAGCAGAAGGAAGGTGACTGAGCAAATTTTAGGTGATTTCACGTAACAAGAGGAGGTTGCAATGACTTCCAGGGCAGGGAGCTTGCAGAAGAGGCCACCAGCAGAGAGGCTGCAGAAAGGACGTTTGTTCCCTTTGCCTTCATCCTCCAGGAGAGGTGCTAATCTATTTCCAAAGCACAGAGCTGAAATCCCCCATCAGGCAACAGAAAGAGGTGGAAAGCTCAGATGGCCTCAGGGGCTGATCCCATCCCCCAGGTTAGCCATCTCAATAAAATACACTGAACCAGAGCCTTAATCACAGATTTCCTAGCAGTGCTCATTATCACAGCATCAGAGTATGTCACAACCCATTAATTAACTAATCTTTGCGTCCTCTGAGTACATTATCCCTACTTATAAATGGAGAATTGAGGTCCAGAGAGCTTAAAACCGAAAGTTTCCAGGAATGCTTATTGCTCAGTATCTGGAGCGCTTGCCAGTGCCAGCAGAGTGCTAAGCGATGCACAACAGAGGTGGTGTCTTCTTCCACTCCTTGGAGTACCAATTATTATATTTCCCATTTCTTCCCTTTTCCATTTTTCTGTCTGACTGCTTTTTCCATCCACTTCTTTGCCTGTAGTAGGTCTCTTAGGAAAAAAAAACCCTGTGTCCTCCCACATCCTTATGGTGTTTGTGACCTTTAGGCTTGTGTTGAAACATGGGACGTGGAGGTCCTCGTTGATCCAGGTCCACCAGTGGTCATAGACCCGTGACATGCTCAGCTCTCACTCCTACCAAGGCGCTTCACTCGTTCCACGTTAAGACTTGCCTTAGTCCTGGATCAGACACCTCTTTTGGGCATTTAAATTCATGGGTATTTAAAACCATTCCCTGGCATGGCAGAGAGGAGGGAAGAGGAGATCCATGCACAGGGATCAGGAGGGTGGATGCATGCCCACCCAGGGCCACCTGTCCCTCCTCGTGCTGCATGGGATGGCTCCAACCATCAGTCTGGACCTGAAACAATCATCTCCAACATCTTTGAGCAACCTGGCCTAGTGGGAGGTGTCCCTGTCCATGGCAGGGGGTTGGAACTCAATGGTCTTGAAGGTCCCTTCCAACCCAAACCTTTCTATGATCTCCAGATCTTCCCACCCATACTCACAGCTGGCCCTGACATGTCTTCTCAGCAGTCTGGTCGCTGAAAACCAAAATTTGCTTCCTTGCAGACTTCATGGAGAGCTTTTACTATCTTAGGAAAAGCAGTCTGAGAGACAGCAATGCCATCTCGCGATAAATATCAAGAATACAAGAACAAATTTATTTATGTCTCGGAGGTAAGAGAAGTCCTACCGAAGAGTAATACCTTTGTCTATGCAGTGAGACCACCCCCAGCTGCTGTGCATCAGCAGAGCTGCCCCCAGCTGCCCCCATTTACACTCAGGGTAGATCTGAGCATCCCTTCCCCAGGTGATTTTACATCCCATGAAGGTTGGTGTTACCCAGTAGCAATCATCAGCTATACAGCTTCAATTGAGTATGAAATGGAGAAATTCCCAAATGGGAGTCCAATCTGTGAAGCACTTTTTGATGGATGTTTAATGTGAATATTGACTACCTGGGCTTTTCTGCCTAATAAGTGGAGTGGATTTATGTGAAGGCTCATTGTTCAGCTTTCAGTGTCACAAGGCAGCTCTGTTTTGATTATGGTGATTTATTCTGCTCTGCTGCACTATCTGTAACAGCTTATAACTGATTCAACTCCCTATTACCTCCCCCCCCCCCAAAGAAAAAAAAATTCAGCTGCATTTGGGACTTCATAGATTTTTCAGAAAAGCATGAAAAAATCCATTGCGATAATTTTCTCCAACCTGCTGGCCAGCCTAGCCCATGAGCTTTGTGCACTAACTCCCACCTCAGATCCAATAACTGTGATCAAACGAGAATCCCTCCTTTTGAAACACAGCCTGCCCTCGGTAGAAATATCGCTAGCAATGGAGAATGCGACACAGCCTTTGTCTGCTGCTCCCAGGATCAATTACTCTCATCGTTTAAAGAAATTGCATCTTTTTCTGGTCTGGTTTGTCTAGCTCTTGCTTCCAGCCACTCCCTCCTGTTATACTTTTGTCTGCAGCACTAAGTCACTCCTTAATCCTCTCTTTGCAAAGCTAAACGCAGTGAGATCCTGGAGCTTCTCACCATAAGCAGGTTCCCAATCCTTTAAGCATTTTCTTGGCTCTTTTCTAAGCCCTCTCCAGTCAACCGTTGATCCCAGTCTGGACACAGTCTTCCTGGAGCTTTTGCAGTGCTGCCAAAAGCCAAGGGGATGCAGCCTCCTTTTCCTCACTAAAGCATCCATTGTTTAGAGGGCCAAGGATGGCATAAGCCTATTTAGCCCCAGGCAGAGATCTCCTGTTCGGCTCACTATTAGGTCTTTTGCAGCCTCTGCTTCTTGGAAAACAGTCTTGCATCCTGTAAGGATGGACAGATGCCAGGAGCTGGAGCTCGTATCCTCCCCAGACCCTCAGTAGGTTTGACACCCAGTGTGTCAATCCATGTTGAGTGGTTCTGCTGGGTCTGGTCCCTCTATACATAGAATCACAGAGTGGTTTGGGTTGGAAGGGACCTTCAAGATCATCCAGTGCCACCCCCTACCATGGGCAGGGACACCTCTCACTAGCCCAGGTTGCTCAAAGCCTCAGCGTTGTGTGGGCTCTGTCTGCCAAGACATCTAGCTGGCTCTCAGGACCCAGAAGTGTTTTAAGATGCCCATGTGCCCCTGTTTCTAAACTGGAGCTCCACACTCAGATTTTGCTCCTCCACGAATACCAGACCCACAGTGAAGCCCACAGTCCTGTTGTACCACCCCGTGTTGTGCAGACTTAGTCCATCAAAAAGTCCCATGAAGAGCAGCCACCATGTAATTCCTCTTAGCCAGGAAGTTAAACTGTCTGCAAACAATCCTTCTCCCCATTTCACCCTCTCCCCCGCCACCCCAGCCCTGGCACCGCTATAGGCAGCGAGTTAAACCTCTTGCAAAACTTTCCTTCCTCGCCAAGCCCGGATCAACCAGGAGTGACAGCGCTCCTATTCAGATGTCACACACCAGATGAGACCCTCTTCTGCAACACTGCCAGACATCTTCTTTTTTTTTTTTTTTTCCCTGAGGGTTCGAGTGTTTTAAATCCTTGGTACACATTTGATAGCTTCGTATTTTAAAAGACCATCAGGAATGTGGGCAGAGATTCCATCCATTTATCCCCTTAAAATATTGGTACTCTTGCTTTCTTCTTGCCTTCAAGAAGCTTTAAGACTTAAAGGAAAATCAGTTCAAAAGTGAGGGCTCATTTGATGAATTTTTTTGCCACCTGAAATTTAGGAACACAGTTTAAACTAGTGTAAACTCCCTCTCCAGTCACTGGAGGGAGATCAGCACCCTCAGGAGAGATGGGTAAGGAGGGGTGAGATGAGGTTGGGTCTGGGAGCATCCTGCTCAGCTCTGTTAAAAATCTTCCAGCAAAACGCTCCTCACCTGATGGTGGGTATAAGGTGCCTTCACCAGCAGGTGAAATAATCTCTTACATATTCCACTTCCCAAGCCACCGCTTGGACAGGACCCATTTCCCCATCTATTGTAGACGAGGAAGTCAAGCCCTTGAGCTGCAATCTTCCCGAGGAAACATCATTTCCTCTCCTTCAGTCACAAGACTGGGGAAAGATTTTCAAAACTTGGCTCTGCCCTTGGCTGCCCATGTGATTTTTTAACAAGTTAGATCAGGCCAGAGATTTCAAAGAGTTCAGCTCCTGTCAGAAACCCAAAAAAAAAAAAAAAAAAAAAAAAAAAAAAACCAAAATTTTTCTAGGAGGCACCTGGCAACACCCACTGTGACATGAAGAGCCAGATCTTCAAAAGGGCTGGTTGAAATCCAGCCCTTATTCACCTCGGGGCTTCTCTTTCTTCATTCAAAAGGAGAATGCTGCCTCAGACCACAGAGGTGTTCCGAGGGCAGGCTCGCAAATATCCATGGGCAGCATTCCAGCGGAGGAAGGAAAGGCAGATAAGATATTTGGATGGGCAGATGGAATGATTTTCCCCTTCTCTGTTACTGTCCTTGTAGAGATGGCAAAAGGATCTTGCTCCGAGCAAGAAAATATTCCTCGCAGCATCCTGCCTTTCAAAGTCTGCGGGAACTTGGCAAAACCATGACAAAACCTCTCCTGAGCGCAATCCCAGCCTCCAGCCCTCCGTGCCTTCCCAAGCCAGGAAGAGTTTCCATGTATTTAACAACCCCCCGTGCATCTCTCCTCGAGGAACATCTCCAGCTTCCCTTCCCTCTTGACTTTTATCATGCACCGCGCTGAAAGTAAACGGAAGGAGGTCCGCTGCGTTAGGACCTGGAACGTGAAGATCTTCCACTCTTGCTTCTGGCAAGCATGTCATGGGCTAGTCAACTGCAGAGCACAATAAACCATCCCTTGGCCACCAAGAGAGCATCCCGCAGCGTGTCAAAGCCATTCTTCTCACTGAAGCGGATGGGAAGAGCAAAGGATCTGCCTCGGGAAACAAAAAAATTGCCTTGTAATGCTGTAATTAAGCTGGGGGTGGATGGAAGGCAATCACAAATCACTCTGTTTCAAGGAGCCGATTACAGATTGCGATTTCGCCAGCAAAGAGCTGCTTTAATAAATTCCTAAGCAATTGTTTGAGGAGACCAAGAAGCTGATCTTTAAACATGGATTTTATACACAGAGCAAGTGTAGATACCTATAGTTCAGGCTGCCTAACGCTTTCCACTACATGAGTTTATTTGCCGTAACTTATAACTTTGCAAACCTGAAACCAGATAGTCTAAAATTTTCTACGTAGGATGCTTTACCTCAGATTGAACTCATCTACAGAAATTGTTCAGCTATTTCCAAGAATAAAGTTAAGGGAATATCTACTGGTTTGCTCGTATTCATCAATTTGTGGGAAGGCTTTCGTTGTGGAAATTCTCTTGCCGTGGCACTCTGCAACGGGGAGTAAATGGAAAAAAGCAGTGTGTGATCAGCAGCTCGAGTTTGCATCGTAAGTACAGCAGAAAGGGGGATGCAGATTGCACAGCCAGCCTCGCAGGCAGCGTTTCCCAGCTTTCCAACCTTTACACTATTGCATCTGCTGCTTATGCCTGGTTTTATTTTTTGTCGGGAGAGAGGTGGAAAGGGAAAGCGAAGAGTCCTTCTAAGCCCTTCTGCTGAGGTTGGTGTCACGATCTACAGGAGCTGCTCCACTCCTGACCTCTAAAGGAGTTTACCTTTTAACAGGAAATCTTAGATTTTTGTTTTGGCAAGTCTAAAATTGCTCGCAGGCTTTAGCTTCTCTGCAGCGAGCTGGGGGTCAGGGAGCTACCCACCGCGGGGAGCCAGGTATCGACCCCGCGCCCAGCAGCAGCACAGGATGGGGTTTTATGGCAAGCTGGGATGTGCTTTAGCAACCTGAGAGGAGGTGGATGTGGATGGCCATGCTAGAAGGACTGCTTACCCCTCTCTGCCCAAAAGCCTGCCGGCAGTTGCTGCCCAGGACCAGTTTTTATCCCGACAATCGTAGTGCTGTCTTGATGGTGTTTTGCCTTCCCTGTCTGCCAGGTCCTAAATACCAGCCTGGTTTTGGGTCTTCCATGCTCTCTGCATACAAAAGCATGGGTCTGAAAGCCTTCTGCTGGTTTTCTGCCCCTGATCCCTGCTTTTTGACTCATTCTAACTTTCTGCAAAACGGTCAGTTTTGTACATCAGCAGCAGCTGCCCAGCCTGCCAAACAGGGAGATGAGTTTTGCCGAGTTCTTCTGAACATTTCTCCTAAACCCTCAATATCCTGCCACTCACACCACCAATATTTATGCTGCAAAGTGGAGAAGCAGGCAGGATTTTAAGGGAAACAGCCTCTAATCCATCTGCATGAGAATCTCCAGCTCTATATTATCCAGCAGCCCAGTACTCAGCAGCTCCTGTGCAGAGGCTGAAAGCCAGAATAACTCCCCCAGATGGCCAAGAGCCAAGAAATAGGGCCTTTGTAATGGGAACGGAGAGGAAAAACTGCTCCTGTCAGAAACAATCCAGCTGCCTTTCCCATCTTCAGTGGAGCAATGGCTTCAATGGCACAATGAAGGTAGGAGCCCGGAATGAACTCGCTGGCGATGCCTTGCCTGTGTTACTCAGCAGTGATAAAACTCTCGGCAAATCTCTAAGGTCCTTTCCAACCCTAACCATTCTATGATTCTATGAAAGGACAGCAGACCAGTCCAAGGAGCAGTGGGTTAATCCATGGGGGCTCTGGAGCAACTGGTCCATGTCGCTGCTCCCTGGGTGTACTGGGGACTGGAGATGCTGGTGATGCATGAGATGGATTTTCATCTGGGAATTCTGGGGATCAGAGGAAGATGTTTGGTCCAGAAGGATCCACAGGCTGCCACCTGCCCAAATCCCAAATCTCTTAAGCATTCAGCCTCCCAATAGGAGTTTGTCACACTCTGTCCTCGGACATGTCCTGCAGATCAGCTTGGAGCTGGCACACCTTTGCCATGGGCGAGGGGAGATGGCTCCATGGGTCTGAGCCTGTCATTTACCCCAAAGGCTGTGATGCTTACCTGCAGCTACTGGAAGAGTCCTATTATTTTCCATGGATCAGCCCTACTCTGTGTCCTCTGTGTGAAGACAACATCCCCACAAGCTACTGAAGCATCCTTAAGACATCTCAGCATCTGCCATCCCTTCTTGTTTGAGACAAGCTCCCAGCAAGCAACCCAGACAAGAAAAGTGGAAAAAGTCAGAGCCATTTCCAGCAAGCAGTGCCCACTTTTGGTTCTCAGAGTAACCTGGACTATCTCCGCTTTGAGCATCACCAATTGCAGCTACTTCCCTAAGCTCCAAATTGCTGGAGGCTGAACTCCTCTTCTGCCAAAAATGCCCAACCAAGCCACCCACAGAGGAGCCGTTATTACAGGGCAGCTCTACAGGCTCGGACAGATAGTGGAGGATTTTGGAAGCTATTCAGAAGAAAGCTTTTTTTTTCCTGATATCACACATTACAGTTAATTCGGTGGTGCTTTTTTCTATCAAGCACTTACAAAAACAGCAATAACAAAAGATATCCCAACCCAGACATTTCAAAATCCTGCGCTTTCGCCGCTCTTAAACGAACGTCTGAAAGGTCTGAATTGTGTAAAGTAAAGAGAACATGGAGACCAGATCCTCAGGTGGTGTAAGAGGGCATCCCTCCAAGGGAATCAAATGACTCTTTACTGATTTTGAGCCCAACCAAATGCCTTTAAAACTCGGCGGAGAAGATTGCATTGCTATTGATCAGACCCCAGCTCTCACCAACGCAGGGGGAGATTTGTGCTTCTTGGGATGCAATACAACAGGCTCCCAGACCCTGCTGAGAGAAACAGCAATTTAATAAGTGTTGAAACATGCTGTCCACTGAAAGGAAATGGAATAATCACGCAGACTGTTGAGAAGCAAGACGTGATGCCTACAGAGGGGAGGTTTCTTTATAAGAAGAGGATTAGCAGCCAGAGTCCAAATCCCAGCGGCTCAACTTTAGACCAGTAGCCCCTGTCTTTCACAAATCTCCCTGTAATGGAGAAAGAGTCACTTAAAATAACATTAGGGCAGCAGCATCCACACCAATTTGCCTGATAAAACCTTTATCCTCATCTTAACAGGAGCTGACAATTGTTGTCATCATGAGTTAGCAGCTCGGAGCTGCAGCCCAAGACCGGAGCCGCAGCTCCTGGAGGGTTTTTTTTACTGTGTTGGAAGTATGCACAAAATACAAACCAAGCACCCAATTTATCTCTCTGCTTCTCCAGTGTTTTGGATGATGGAGGCTCCAGGTGAGACCTCACCAAGCTCACCTTGTCCTGGTGCAACTGCCTGTCACAGTCGAGGATCATAGAAGGAATCACAGGATGGTTTGGGTTGGAAGGCACCTTACAGATCACCCAGTGCCACCCCCTGCCATGGGCAGGGACACCTCCCACTAGCCCAGGTTGCCCAAAGCCTCATCCAGCCTGGCCTTGAACCCCTCCAGGGATGGGGCATCCACAGCTTCTCTGGGCACCCTGGGCCACTGCCTCACCACCCTCAAGGACAGAGGATAGAGGCTCCAGCTCCGGTGCAAAGCTTACTCGTGGGGACCAGGCTGTGCAAAGCCAGGAAAATTCTCACAGAATCTTCTGGGACCAGTTTGGCATCAAAATAGCATTCAACAGGGACAGGGAAGGCCTGAGATAAAGCCAAATCTGTATGACAGGGTGGTGGATGCCGGTATGTCCATAGGGTTTAAAAAGAAAATGCAGGGAAAGAAAAATGCTCCACAAATGAACCTCTGCAGGTAAAATGATGTGAAACACTGATCTGTTCATGTTCTCTTATCACCCCTAGCTCTGTCTCGCAGCTCTGATAACTTCAGATACTTACAACGCACATATCCATTTGTCTCAGCTCTCCTTCTAGGCTGTGGATCATCTTATTGCAGGCAAACAGCTGAAAGTAGGTCATGTCCATCTAAACGTGGACAAATGAATCCTACCCTAAGTGACAACTTCCGTCACGTGCAATTCACCCTCCTCCCTTTTTTGTCTCAGAGTAAGTGTGTGGATCCAGCAGTATTATTCTGTAGGAATTCTTTAATTTTTTTTGGTTTTTTTGCGGTTTTTTTAATTTTTATTTTTTCTGGCTGTTGGTATAGATGTCATAGACAGGGAGCTGCACCAGCAAAGTGTCCTCTCTGATGTCCACAGGTAGGCAGACCACAAAAACATCCCACTTCTACCCTCTTTCCAGCCAAACTGCAAGCTTGATGGCAAGCCTGAGGGTGGTTCTCAAAAGACCTCGGTGGTCCTCTGGAAGTTCCACAGTCCATCTGAAGACAACTGCTCTACATGGTCCTGGCTGTGTCCATCTGCTGTGTCCACCCTCTTAAAAAGACCCTTGGTGGCAAATGTTTCCACTCTGTTTTGTCCTCTGTTGAAAGATAAACAGTTTAATTTTGCAGCTGTCCCACTCTCAGGTAAGAGGTGAGACCTGGCCATGACAGCTGAGAAGACCTAGCCCAGTTTGGTCTTACTAATTCTGGCCTTGAAGTCCAATAGGGATTTATCAAGTGTCACATTAGGCTTTTTTTTTTTTTTTTTTTTTTTTTTTCCCTAAATCTCTACTGGAGGCGGTGGGAGGGCAGGAATTTGGGAGATTGTGGGCAAGACCCAGCAAATGGAGAGACCACGCACCCTGTCCCACCCCTCCTTCTCCTGGGGGATAATAAACACAAGAGGGGAATGTTTTTTTTCCCCATCCCACTCAAGAGAGATGCTGATTTTTGAGTTGAAAGCTCCTATCCACCTTTCCCAAGATGACAGGTAACCAGGCTGCAAAACTCCTTTCATACCTCGTTGCTTCTCGCCTCTGTGCAGGGCTGGCAAAATGCTCAGGAAAGATGCAGCATTATTTCCACCACCCTCTTAAAAAGACCTTTCATGGCAAATATTTCCACTCTGTTGAAAGATTAACGGCTTAATTTTGCAGCTGTCCCACTCTCTGCCTCCCAGCCCTCCTCCTTTTCAGGACAAAAAAAAAAAAAAAAAAATTTCAGTGACATTTCCAGGCATTTTCCTGCCTATGAAAACCAAAAAATTCCCAGCACAGGTTTAATTGTGCTCGTAGGCAGGTCTTCCATAAAGGTCTAAACTGTCTTTACACTGTGCTTCAAAAGGCTTTGTGGGGGGTACAGTGGGCTTTGCAAAGGGTACTTAAGAGCTTAGTGCTCTCTCCCCTATTACTGGAGCAAAGGGGCAACATCTGGCTTTGCATCACGGCGTGCTCAGAAAACTTTTCCAGGTTTATTTTGTTTTTTTCTCTGAATTGCTCCTTAAAATCCTTGGTGGTGGATGCTGTGTGGGATACAGGCGTCATTGCTCTTCGGGATTTTATGGCAACTACTTTCTGCCTCTTCTCCACGCGCTGTTTCTGCTCTCGTTAAGGTGTTTCTCTAATTGCAGAAACAAGCTATTATCACATACGTCCTCTTCAAACTGCATAAATGAGATGCAATACTGCTTCCACTCCTTTGTTGCTAAACCAATACATATGAAGTGAAGCAGAGGTGCACTTGGGTCCTAAAAAGGATTTTTCAATAAAAAAAACCTCAAGCTGACTGAGTGATGGGGAAGACAGTGCCATCAGCAGTGAAAGAAAACACCAGTCTAACCCACCCTCCTCTCCCAAATCACCAGCTTTCGGTCAAAGGGCTTTTTTTAGCCAGACCCAGACTGTGTGCCTCTGATCAGCCTGCTCATGTTTAAGGTGCTTGAAGACTGACTTTTCAGCTTGCCTCTATCATTACAAGAGTTTTTACAAATTACTTTCAGAGAGAGAAGAAAAAAAAATAGCATAATCATGTAAGTCTTGGAACTGGGACTTTAAAAGTGCATCAAATGCCACAATATCTGTGATAGACGGTTTTGCCAGCTGAGGGACTGTTGTAAAGCTTTAGACACAAGGATTTTATCTGCGCTCTGGTCCTTTCCTTTTGCTGGATGAAAAGATGCTGCCTTTGAATCTGTGCCCTCCACAGCTTTCCCCAGCGTGATTTCCCTCCCCTGCTTCTGTGGTTTGGGTGGGAAGGGACCTTCAAGATCATCCAGTGCCACCCCCTGCCATGGGCAGGGACACCTCCCACCAGCCCAGGTTGCCCAAAGCCTCATCCAGCCTGGCCTTGAACCCCTCCAGGGATGGGGCATCCACAGCTTCTCTGGGCACCCTGGGCCACTGCCTCACCCCCCGCACAGGAAAACATTTCTTCCCAATATCTCAGCTCAATCTCCCCTCTCTCAGCTTCAAACCGTTCCCCCTCGTCCTGTCCCTGCACCCCCTGACCCAGAGCCCCCCCATCTCTCCTGTAGCCCCCTTTCAGCACTGGGAGGTGCTGGAAGGTCTCCCCGGAGCCTTCTCTTCTCCAGGCTGCACACCCCCAACTCTCTCAGCCTGTCCTCGCACGGGAGCTGCTCCAGCCTCGGCCCATCTCCGTGGCTCCTCTGGCCCCGCTCCAGCAGCTCCGTGTCCAGAATTGCTTCTCACTCAAAACTGGTAGAGCTTAAGGGCACATCTAGGGATGGCATTTGCTCAAAAAACTTTCTATGGGCACTTTCATTCTGCCTGGCAGTGGTGGGAGCTGCAGAGGAGCAGGAGGCTTGATGGCTCTCATTTCAGTGGTTCACCTTCGCACATTGCACGGTGACATCCCAGCTCACGTCCTTCTGCTCTGCAGAGGGGAACAGCAGGAAGAAAGCTGGGCAGGGCTGCAGGGGAGCAGAAAGCCATTTTTTTTTTCATTCTGCAGTTGCACATATAACTCCTTTATCAGAAGTTTTTTTTCAGTGGGTAACCTCTTTCTCATTACTATGTTCAAATAAGTTTGACACAAGCCCTTGAATTTGGAGAACCAGTTGTGCCAGTTATAACACACTACTCTAGTGCATTGCCCCAGTGCCATCCCTCTTTCCATGTGCCTTATGACATCCATACCTGCCCTTTGGTCAGTACCTGGCCAACTGGGACACACACACACTGGGTACTTTTTCCCAGAAGCCAGGTTTTACTCATGCATTTGTATTTTTGTATCATTTTTAATTATAATTCTAAATCAAATTAAGAGTATTGTGGTGTCCAGACAGCTGGGTGGGCTCCTTTCCCCACCAGCCAGGGATGGATGGACATGGGGCTGCAGAGGTGACTTCCTTGGAGGCTGATGCTCTTTGCACCACTCCGAGATTGCTGCTGCTGGGGATTTTGTCCTCCTGGGAGAAACCAGGAACTGCAGACATACAATGACAGGGGACTGCAGTTCATAGCATCAGATCAGACAAGACATATCTCCGTCCCTTCCCATCACATCTCCACCCTGACACAGGCACCCGTGCTGCTGTGCAGCAGCAGATGCTTGGTGCTGCAGATTGCTTATCGGAGGGGCTGGCCAACCTTTGGAGGGCAAGGAGGAACAACCCAAGGCAGGGAAAGCTGTGCATGCTCATGGCATGACACGTCAAACACCTCACGGTGGGCTGGCAGAGCTCGCAGCGGGCTGACACTCAAGGGAGGAGGAGGAGGCAATGGGTGTGGGATTAGAGGAGCAGTCCTGCTCATGAGAAATACTTTGCTCCAGATGATGCTCTGTTTTGGTAATTGTGTGCAAAAGTCTGGGTGTTAAAGCAGTCTGCAACCAAATTAAAACCAGCTGATGCAGACGCATCTATTTTTTGGGCAGCTTTCTGCATCAGTATAGGAAAGAGATCAGATTTTCCACCCCACAGCCCTTTGATGGACAGGTAGGATGATGTAAAATGAATGTGGTACACGTTAAAGGGACTCAAAGCTCTTGACTGACCTCAACTTGTGTCGACATATGAGAAACATTTGCAAGGAAGGTGTGGTGCCCAAGGCATGGGTGCACTCTCTTCATACCTACCAGTGACCCACAAGGAAACCCAAAGGACTCACCAGTGAAGTCTACAGAAGAAACAAGACCCTGGCAGAAATGATATGATGAGAAGGACATAAGCAATCCGTGGGCATGGTAACACTGTCCAAAGTATCACCAGTAGAGAGGCTCATGGTGTGATGATGAAGATGGTGTGGGTTTTGGATGCATAAGCCAGGGATTTAGCAAGGAGAGGTCCAAGTATCACGTCCATATGGAGCAGCAGGGCCATCCCACCCTATGAGGATATTCCTTTCTTGCTGGTGAAGACCAGCACTACCAAAAGAAAGGTGCTGACACAATTTCAAAAGTAATTATGGACTGGGGGCCTCCAGTAAACCATCTGCAGTGGGTAGAGGAACTGGTTGCAGTGGGTGGAGTTCCCATCCAGAATGTTTTTCACTGAGCTGGTCTAAGAAGTAGGCCAGGACTTGTTTAAGGACAGAGAAATCACCCACCGGAGGTGCCAGTCACTCTCTGTTGCCCAACTCTGGAGTCTCGAAGGCCATCCTACATCAGGTCCATGTGTAGGCTCTTAAGGGAAGGGAAAACAACTTGAACCCCAAGACCTGGAAATCATTTTGGCATCATCCCATGGGTGATGTGAGTCACTGCTCAGCTCATAGCCTGTCCCTAGCTCATGATGAATTTTGTCAGTGCTGTGAGTGGTGATGTCCCTGCCCATGTCAGGGGGGTTGGAACTAGATGATCTTTAAGGTCCCTCCCAACCCGAACCATTCTATGATTCTATGTCCTGCCTTCTTGCCATAACCCCAGGAGCGATCCCAAGCACACCAGTGCTCCTCCAATCCTAATCCCTTTTTTAGGCCAACAAAAATCAAAATCAAGGTGCCCATTTTTGGAAGACCATTCCCAGCCCCACCAGGTCACAGTGGTCTGCCTTCTCATGAACAGTTTGGACACCTCCAGAAAGCTTTTTAAATGAAACTTATTTTCCTCTCGGATGAACACAGGTCTGAATGTTGGAACAAGAGGAGGAGGTTGGGAGGGAGCAAGGGGCGTATTCTGCAAGCAAATCCCCATTGGCTCTGGTTGTTATGTTGAATTGAGCTGCATCTGTCACATCTGATTAGATTGTGTTGTCCTTTTTTATCTCCCTGATCTAAGCTATGATTCTTCTGGTTTTATGTGACATTTCCTTGGCAATATAACTGCTTGGATTATATATTCAGAATGTTTCCCAAACCGTAAAACATCCAGATTGCAAAGGGTATTTATTTGCACAGTTATGTTCTGCTTTGTTTGGGGTTGTTTTTTTTAATGTTTCTTTTTTTTTTTTTTTTTTTTTTCGTGCTGGTGCTGCTTGTAAAGAGGATCCATGAGGCTCTTTTCATTAAAAAGTATCAATGAGTTAAATTTAGAGCAAGGCTATCTGTATCATACTTGGGCAAGGACCGGACTTTTCAGTTTCAAGAACTGTGTCTCTTTTCTGTTGACCTGATGCCATGGTAGAGTAAATCCATGAAGTCTTTTTGGTCAATAAAGATTTAAGGGAGACAAGAAACTTACCCAAAATTATAATATCTACACTCGACTTTGCTGGAAAGTCCCTTGACTGTGTCGTCACTCCTACAACCACGATCGTTGGGAATCAGGACAAAAACAGGGATCGGGGGCTGACATTTTTCAAGCTGTGATCTCCAAGACCCACCAGTTACACACAGGGATGAACTGGTAACAGAGGAGCCAGTATCCCTGCTAAGTCCCTCTCCAGTTGTGGATATGCCCACAAGTCTGGGTGCAGACCTCATCCTTCCATGTTCAGAGCTGGAAACAGCCCTGATCAGCCCAGACCCACCATCCAGAAGATCTCAGCCACCGCACAGGTCCATCTAGCCTCAGCTGGTACCTTGACCATAAGCCAGACACAATCCCAAGGGAAAAAGCACAAGAGGACAAGGATGGAGAGATCTTTCTCTTCTCTCCCTCTGGCACAGAGTCCCCATCACTACTTACGTATGGCTGAACATGCTTCAGGTTATAATTGGATCTTAAAGACACTTGGCTCCAACAAGCCCACACACAACGCTGTCCCAGCCTTGCAGTTCCTGCAGTGCAGTCCTGACCCCTGGATTGCTGTAACATTTCATGGTTGTCAGAATTTACCTTTTACACTGACATTTCCCACCAGCACATACATCACGTTCTCCTGTTCTCCAGGTGGTCCACCCCTTTCATTGTCAGCCATCTCCAAAGAACTTTGCATGTCAGAGGCAATTAAAAGCAAATTATAATGACACAGACAGTGACAAGTAGAGATGGTGGGCCAGCTCCTCAGCTCTGCCAATAGATGTTACTCATGGAGCATGGATATGGTGACACTTATTATATCAGCTGAGACTTTCAACATATTTTTTTTCTCATGAGATACTCCTCATCTATAGCTTTTATTTAGTTAGATGGTTTCTTTCAGGATCCTCTCTTCTTACACATATTTTGTAAACTCAGACAGCCTACCCAGCAAGGTCAGTGTTGGACCACTTGGTTAACTGACCAGCACAGTTGGGATTTGATGACTGAGCAACTGTGGGAGATGATTGGGAAAAGCCTTTTAGTCCCATTAAATGGCTCAGCTGAAGCAAACCTGGACCACAAGATCCCTGAGGAGGACCGATGTTGGGGTTCCACAGTCACACAGAGCAGATGCTCAGCCGTGGAACCCACCAGGTGAGGGTTGTCTTGGTGACATCCAGGCTTCATCCTGGTGGCCCATGATAAACCAGCACAAAGGTTGGTGGAGGAGTGGTTGGGGAAGGTTGTTGTCAGGAGAATGATGGACCCAAGTGGTCTCCACACTGCCCCACTCTCTCAGACACACTGCCCTTGGAAAAACATCTGACACATCTCCAAATCGACCTGATCCCATCTCACTAAACCTTGTCCCATCTTTGTGCCAACAGAATCTTTCCTCATTTTCATCCATTATCAGCAGGGGCTGAAAGAGTCCTGTTAAAAAGCAAATTTGTGCGTGTGTGTGCATGCTCAGAAGATAAATATCACTGGGACTGATTGACTAATAAATTCCTTTCTAGAGTCCGCTGATTATTCCTATGGAGGTGAAACCATGCTGATGAATTAGTAATACATTATTAGAGTAGTCCTGTGTCCTGTCTACAGGGATAATTTTCTTGCTGAGGTACCTTGTGTTTACCAAGCCAAATACTCCACCGCCTTATCTTTGTCTCCTTGTTTGCAAGAAAATAATTCAAAGCTTCCTCACCAAACTGTGGTCATGGATAGGGGATTGAAAGGCTGGGTGGGTTGGACAGACTGGGAAAAGAGGCTGTGTAAAGAATTGCATCTCGGCTCAAACACAAGACACCTATTAAATAAATCAACGAAGATTTATTGGCAACACAGCTAAAGGAACCAAAAGCATACTAGGTGAGCCTTTGGGACCAAAGCAATGGGTTGGTACAACTGTATTCCCTGCTCTAGTTCCAGGGACAAGGAGCTTGGTGGGCTGCAGGCACCCAGCCATGAGTGGACAGGATCAGAAGGACCAGGAGGAGAAGGCTGGGTAGGGAAGGAGCTGAAGATTAATCTGGCAATGTACTTTATTCTTGGAGAGTCACGGAAAACAACAGGACAAAGCCCACAGCTGCTAAGTTCCTGCCCCCACACAGACCTGAAACGGAGTTTCTGCCCCAGGACTGAGCACCTCCTGCTCCACCTCCAGGGATGCGCAAGGCAACGGAAATTCAAACACTTTCCACTGGAAAGATCTTTTTTCTGAGCCATGTCTGGCCCTGACCTCACCATGCTGGAACTGTTAAATGGATGTTGTGGGTGAGTTACTGAAATTACATTTTACAGAGGGGTTTTTTTCCCACTCAACAATTTCTCTGCCTTTGTGAGGTCCTAAATCAACACTGAAGCCGTTCAGTCTTATTTTTTTGTTTTCCCAAAGCACATTGAAAGCTTTTCAGACTGTATCCCTCTCAATCTCAATTCTGTCACTGGTGTTGCAATGCTTGAGTGGTCTGTGCCATGTGTGACCACCTGGACCTATCCTCAGCTGAGCGATGGGATGGTGATGGAGCCAGACCCAATGGCTCCAATCTCCTATGGCCTGGCACGTGCCCAAGTGCCAAATTCCCCCCTGGCATTTTCCCCCAGCCCAATCTCTCAGCTTTGGAGATAGAGAAGGCTCCCCAAAGCAGGAGGACAAATAAGAAGACAAATGATAGAGAAATTGATGTGTGGAACAGCTGGATAATCCCATTCTGGATCTACCTGAGCTGTCTGGATTCAGGATGCCCCAAGCACTGAGCCAGCGGATGCACCCTCCCCTCACCAGCCCATGCACATGACAGTATTTGCATTTAGATGGGAACAGTGATGAACTCAAATGGCCTTTTGTCACCACACAGCTGCTGCACACAGCTGCTCCTTGATGCAAAAAAGGTCCCTTCTGGTTGTTACACATCAGGAGCCCTGCAGTGCTTTGGTGTCTTCCCCCATTCATCTGAATAAAAGCGCTGGGTGGAAATGCCAGAGAGCAGCGAGATTTCCCTGCAGAGTCCTCTCATCACCCTCTGATCCCAGCACCGCCGCGCCTGCTGATGTGTCACAATATTTTTGGGAGGCAGGCTCTGCACACAGATTCAGACACCTAAACTTAAGCATTTTTTGCCTATAATGTGACATATGACATGAAAGATGCTGTAGGTCACCCATAAGGTCACCATGTCACAAAGGTACAAGTTTTCCATGATCTACAATCCTCATGCAAACCCCCAGACCCACTCCATGCAGACCCCCTCCATCTCAGACACCCCTGGACATCCCCAGTGCCACAGCTGTCTTTGAGAAACTGAGTCAAGCCCCTAAAAAAATACCCATTCGAGCTTGGAGAGCAATTCAGCTGAGCCTGTGTCTGCTCCAGAG
>NW_010138693.1:61154-90714 GCF_000699245.1 Pterocles gutturalis
CACTTCCACCAGGTTATAAGATGAGCTCCCATGCCTGGCTCCTAGGAGACACCTGCAAGTACAGAGCTAAAGCCAAGGCGTGCATCTGGAGCTGGATCTCTCCTGGAGTGCTTTCTATATTGAAAAAAAAAAAAAAAAAAAAAAAATTGGCTTAAAAACTTACTTCTTTTATGACATAGCAGCAGAAACATCCTTTTCTGTAATGCCCTGGGAAACTGGGGTGATATTGTGAAGAGAAAGCCCCCAGAAAGCGTAGATCTGATCTCACTAACCATCACATCGTTCCCTTGCTGGCAGCAGCTGTGATTTCACATTTACCCACTGTGATGTCCAGAGGTTTCCAATGAGCTCTGTGACTCAACAGGACTGCAGAATTATTGCCCTCACAAAATTAAAAAAAAAAAAAAAAAAAAGAAAAGAAAAAAAAAGAAAGAGAAAGGGAAAAGGAAATGGAGAAAAAGAAGAAGAAGACGAAGAAAAGAGGAAAAAGAAGAAGAAAAAGAAGAAGAGAAAGAAGAAGAAGAAAAAGAAGAAGAAGGAGAAAAAGAAGAAGAAAAAGAAGAAAAAAGAAGAAGAAGAAGAAAAAGAAAAAGAAAAAGAAAAATGAAAATAAGAAGAAAAAGAAGAAGAAAAAGAAAAAGAAAAAATAAAAATAGAAAGAAAAAGATTCACTGCAACTGAAGTGTTTTGCTGAAACACAGCGGTCTGGAGGAGTTCGATGACTCATGGGCATGTGGGAGCTCATGCTGTCCACTCTCGGAGCTGGGGAGGGGATGAAAACTGAGCATCCAACACGGTACTTTATTAGGGCCCATGAACCCTGGAACTCCCCGGTGGCTATAAAACAAATCCTTCACCTTGTGAATTCAGGAGGTTTGCATTTCCAACTCAGAAGCTGGAAGGAGGTGGACCAGACTCAGCAGAGCCAATATTCAAGATATCTGGAGTCTGGATGATAAAAATCAGAGGTTAGTTACAAAACTGCAATAAAGCTGTCATCGTAACATTGAGATTTTTACATATGCAAGTTCATCTGAAATCCTTCGGGACCTGGATGTCTTTCATATCTGGAAGGTGAAGGATTTGCAATGGAATATTTCCCCTCTCTAGGAAGTGCCCCCCGCCCCTTGCAGACACACCATCTATTTGTTTATCAGCCTTATTTTAGAACTAATATTAACCAGTACTGCTCTCTTGGCAGGGATGGGTTTTTTCCCCTCGATGGTGAAATTGCATCTGAATTCTGACTTTTCCAGTTAATTGAGCAAGTTAAGCGCTGGCAATGCAGCAGACCTTTGTAATGCACATATGCTTTATTCTGTTTTTCCTTGAGGGGTCCGTATTAGAGTAGTCATAAGGAAAAGAAAAGACAAAAAAAAAAAAAAAAGAAAGAAAAGGATCATCATAAGGAGATGGGAGAAACAGAGCAGATTGACCGAGTGGAAATGGGACCTTTGTTCAGAGGCAAACACCAAGAAATGGCCATTCTGGGATGGAAATTTCAGCCTCTTCCATGAAACTGGAAGTCCATCCACTCTGCAATACAAAACTCATCAGCTCCAAGGAAAAGTGTAATTGAGGGCCAGGTCCTTCGCTGGTGTAAAGCGTTGGCGCTCCAAAAACACCCAGCAGCAGAAATCCCACGGGACAATGCCAACTTACAGCCAGTGGGGAGCTGGCCCTATATCATTTGGGAGACAGAAATTTATTTAACGTGTGTTCCTCATTGACAGAGTTTGGGGAAAAAAATGGGTTTTATTAGGAGCATCAGTGAGAGCAGCAGATGTAAGTAAACAGCACCGTGGTCTGCCCCTCGTGCTGAAGGGGACAGGTCTGGTTAAGCTCCCCAGCAGAATATAGCTCTGTTTCTCAGACAGGGTTTGCTTTCTCCTCCAGGCTTGGGACTGAGTTGCCAGTCAAAATACAAGTCAGGTGTGACTTCCACAGCCAGTATTAGTGCAGGAAATTCCTTCTCTTTTCACAGAAAAAAAAAAAAAAAAAAAAAAAAAAAAAAAGTATTATTCTGCCTTGTTTGAACAGGGGCTTGGCTGAACGCCAGGGATGAAAAGCCCACGGGCTCCATCTTCACGGGTTCGGGATGTCCTTACAACAGAGAGGGACTGATCCCCAGTACCCTGTTTTTAACCCGAATTTTAAGGCCCCGAAGAAGAGTTATAGAATCACAGGATGGTTTGGGTTGGAAGGGACCTTCAAGCCCACCCAGTGCCACCCCCTGCCATGGGCAGGGACACCTCCCACCAGCCCAGGTTGCCCAAAGCCTCATCCAGCCTGGCCTTGAACCCCTCCAGGGATGGGGCATCCACAGCTTCTTACTTAAACGTTCTTTAAGTTCTTACTTAAATGCTCCATTGAGGTTTCCCAAATTATTTATTTCTGTCCTTACGGCCACTAGAAACCAAGATTTTAGCCATTTCCATCTCTCCCCAGTTCCTTTCCTGCCTCACAGTGGAGATTTGGGAAACAAACTCTGTTTCATCCCTTCCCCATCCTCCCTCTCAACCAGCTCTCCCCCTGTCTTTTATTTCACCACTCCTAGCTCTGATATCCCCTCCAATTTTTGTTTCTTTTTCCCTTGCAAGGGTTAAGAATAAAACACCTCCGAGTACCCCAGCCATTTATTCCCAGAAACTTGTTCAAGTGGGACCTGCTGCCAATGCCGGAACATATTTGTATCCCACAGTTCCCAGACATGTGGCAGGTGATTCTTAGTCACAACGCGATGCCGGAACATATTTGTATCCCACGGTTCCCAGCCATGTGGCAGGTGATTCTTAGTCACAACGAATTTGCTTTGCTCCTGTAGGACTGTCATCTAGCGTTTACTCCGGGAAAAATCACTGGTCTGAGCCAAGGCTTGAACACAGGAACCACTCATTTACCATCTTGCACAGGGTGTCATAATTTTATTAAAACCCAGACAAGCCTGACACCTTGGTAACAGAATATAATTTCCCTAACCAAACGCCTTGACATCAAAAATTAGGCTAAATTGAATTATTTTAAAGGAGCAGATGGGAATGCTAAACATTTACCCAGGGAAACACTTAGTTTGCCCAAGTCCCTTCTGCCACGGCACGGCAGGGTATTTAATGGCCTCCATCAGTGAGTGCAGAGCAGGGGCCACAGGTGAAAGAGGTCCATCCCTGGAGGGGTTCAAGGCCAGGCTGGATGAGGCTTTGGGCAACCTGGGCTAGTGGGAGGTGTCTCTGCCCATGGCAGGGGGTCAGAACTAGGTGATCTTCAAGGTTCCTTCCAACCCAAACCATTCTGTGATGCTACGAAAGTCCATCCCTGGGTGGTCAAGTTCCTTCACAAGAAATAGCTTTGCTCATCCCCAAACACAGCAGACCTGGAGATGCTGGAGGAGAAGATCAAATTTATAGCAAGGCTGTGAAGGTAAGAGGATAAGGGGTTAAAGCGTGACACATGGGGTACCTCTCCCTCCCGGTCACATCCACACTGGTCCAGCAGTGTCAGGGATGCAGCTTGGCCGGCTACATCTTCAGAAACCTCCCAGATGCTGTTGACTGAACCCTTCGCCAGTGAATCCTCCCTGTGCAGGTCCAGCAGAGGACTACAGCAATGGGACTGCTGACCCACACAGTGTCTGCAGCTTTTGTTCAAGCTGGGGTGACAGCACAGACCCCAGGAACAAATGTTATTGCCTTTCCAAGCAGTATGTGGCCAAGCAAGCCAGAAGACATGCCTGCGACCTTGTCCCAGATGTCAGCAGCAGGTCCTTGCTTTAGACCTTATATTCCTCATCTCCAAACAGCAGGATCGAGACATGGATTTGGAAGCTGTATAGGGACAAGGAAACTTTTGCCTGCAGGTATTGGGGTGCTTAGATTGGCAGGTGAGAAAAAAGGATTCTTGGCTTCTCTGCCCCATCATCAACCTGGTCTAGTGGGAAGTGTCCCTGCCCATGGCAGGGGGTTGGAACTCGATGATCTTGAAGGTCCCTTCCAACCCAAACCATTCTGTGGTTCTATTCTATGATTCTATCTCTGACCAATTAACTAAAATCTGGAGGAGATATCTGACTTCTAAGAAAGGTAGTGATGTCTACTGCATCTAGATGGAAGGGAAATATGTCC
The DNA here is from genome assembly GCF_000699245.1 of Pterocles gutturalis. NCBI lineage: Eukaryota > Metazoa > Chordata > Aves > Pterocliformes > Pteroclidae > Pterocles > Pterocles gutturalis. Next base: position 65,273 of record NW_010138693.1, read on the forward strand.
TGGAGGCTGTCTGAGCATCTGGGATCTGCAGTTCAGAACAGCTGCTTGGTTGTGTTAACCCATGGCATTGACTTTTGCACAGGCAGCCATGGGAGTTGCCCTTTCCTGATTTAGAGCCTGTCAACACAGGCTGAGTCATACCTGTGCAAACTAACAAATCATCCCAGGAAGAAGGCATTAGATTGGGAATCTGGAGATGCCAGTCTTGGCTTAGCCATGTGTTTGTAGTGTGACCACATGTCCTGGGCTCCATCTGTAGAGTCATGAACATGTCACAGCAAAAGCCATACAGCCAGAAAGCAAACCAAGGTTTATGCATAGGGGATTCACCTGAAATCCTTGGATCCTCACAGGTGGAGGGAGGGAAGATGTAGGTCAGTCCAGGCTGGTTGTCTGCTCATGTCAGAGCTGAACACCATAGCTCCTGATCCCTGCGGTGTTTCTGGAGAACGTACAGCTCCCCTTGTCCCTGATGCCAGATTTGGGGACCCATTCAAGGAAGAAAACTCCATCAGGTAAACATCAAGGCCACATTTTGGCTCAGAAAGGTCCTGAGCTACAGCACGCTGGTCACTGGAGACTTACCAGAGCCCTTCTGGGAAAGCATCACTGTATCCTTTACCTTCGATGTCTCGTACCAACCACTCTCAGAGGCAGGATATATGGTGACCCGGTGTGGACAGCCTTCTCTCGTGCTGAACATGCCAAGATGTAAAGAAAGGATTGGTTTGTCCTGAGTTGAGGAACACACAATGTTGCCTTCAGCTGGCAGCAGAGCCAACAGTGATTAAAGAGAGACAACGTCCCTGGGGAAGGAGATGGAGGAAGGAGATGGATGGAAGGAAGAAAGTGTGAGAAATCTCCTTCATCCAGGCTCTGGCAAGAAAACACCCAGCTCCAGGAGATGGAGACGGATCTGCAGGTCCCAGCAGAGCCACAGCCGAGGGAAGGCAAGTAGGTCAGGAGGTGGAAGTCCTCTGCCCAGGGCTCTCTGCCACCGCGGACAGACCTGCAGGTCTCCTTCTTGAGGCATTACTGTGTCCATATTCAGCACAGCTGCCCAAGCAAGGTCTGACACAAATCATAGCTTAGTTCGAGCACTGCTGAGCTTTAATAACCTGAGAAAGCTGTTGTGCTTGCCAAATCTGCTTCATTTCTGCCTCAGAGCTGTCTTGCAATTGGTTCCAACGATGAGCAGAGTGAAATCCATGCTGACATGTAACCCATGTCTTTCCCTGAGCAGCAAGCTTGCCACAACTTGGATCTTTCCACTGGCACTTCTCTGGATGCTTTCCAAATGGTCAATGTGCTTTCTGAATCGAGGACTCCATAGTCAACCAGTCATGTCAACAGTTTTGGAGAAGGATGGCACATTCAACCCTCTGAACACTCTCTTGTTACATGTCGAAGGTCCCTCAGGACTTTCCAGCCCCATCCCTGATCTGAAACACCATCAGCTAGAAGTCTCTGTAAAAATAAAACAACCCAGAAAAACCAGGGCAATTTCCAAATTGGAGTAGATTGGACAATTTCTGCACACTCTGGAAGCAGAAATGCAAGGAGTGTTTAAGAAACGGTTGGGGAGAAAGCAATCAAGAGGACAACAACAACAAAAAAAAAAAAAAAAGAAAGAAGTAGATGTGGGGAAAAAAAAAACCTTTGGTGTGCTGGAAACAGCAGCGGTTTGGCTGGAAAGAGACCCCCCAAGAGAGCAAACAGATGATGTTGGGGGGAGGAGAGGGCAGGGAGAAGCATCAGAGAAAAAATACAGCAAAGAGATCGAGCTGGGGAAAGAGAGTGAGAGGCACAAAACAAGCAGAGAGAACACAAAGCAATCATTAATTAGAGGAGGAAAAAGAAATAATGTGCAACAAATTGCAGAGAGCATTGGCAATTAGCGGCAAGGAATCCATTCCCTTCTGCACACAATAGACGCCAGATAAGAACACTCATTTCGGGATGTTTTGCTCAAGTATTGCTGGAGGGCAAGTAGCCATACCAGTGCGGGCATTTGTGCTGGGGTTGCCTGTGCAACGGGAGGAAAGATTTGTCATGAGAGGGAACATCTGGCTGGGGGAGATGGAACCCAAAAAAAAATTGGGAAAGGGTGGGTGGCAAAGGATTTATGAAAAACATTCCTGTTCAATAAAATTCTGAATAAGATGAAGTATGTATTTAAGACCAAGTAACATCAGACACCTGCTTCCTCAGTGGCAACTGTACTTGAAGCTGATGCTAGGTACCCCTAAACCTGTTTTGACATCTACAGCAGTGACCCTCATTGCTTGGAATGATCATAGAATCATCGAATGGTTTGGGTTGGAAGGGACCTTCAAGACCATCCAGTTCCAACCCCCCCTGCCATGGGCAGGGACACCTCCCACTAGACCAGGTTGCTCAAAGCCTCATCCGATGATGCGGGACTCAAGTGACTCCTTAAATAACTTAAGTGCTTTGTGCTGGAAAGTTCTACAGAGATTGAAGGAAACAGTTCTCCACTCCAATGGCTCTTGAACCAATCCAGGGTACTTTTCTAAATAAAGACACCTGCCCAGGTCCATGACTCAGCATGACCAAACTACCATCACTCCCCAGCAGCTGAAACCAGCCCATCCTGAATTAACGGGTGCAAGATCAGTTACCACTGGGTGGTAGCTCCTTAAAGCACAATAGCTCAATTGTTTCTGAGCATGTTGCAAGGGCTTGCTTCTGTCCAAGCTTTCTGGACGACTCCCAGAGCTGTTAGTCATCGTGGTCTGCAATGAAAGGTGGAGATGATGAGGAGGGTGCTTCTTCATTTCCTGCCTAGAAAAGAGATTGACAAGTTGCAGCTCAGGATCCAAGTGTGGATGGCCAACTACAGCTCACCCCCCACTCATTTCAGGTGGGATTTAATTCACTGATCTCGATGCCCACATTTAGATGTCTCCATGTAGGTATCCAAGGGTCTGAGAACCCATTAGAGACTTTGGAGACCCAGTCAACACAGACAAGGGATCCTGGAGAGCTGTTCAGTTATCAGAGAGGTCTAATTTTGGGAGAGTCGAGTGGATCTATAGATCTCCAGTAGTTAAACAGGACCTTAAATATATAGAATGAAAGAATAATTTAGGCTGGAAAAGACCTTTAAGATCCACAAATCCAGCCATTAACCTAACACTGCAGGTCCACCACTAAACCATGTCCCTAAGCTCCACATCCACGCCAGGGATGGGGACTCCACCACCTCCCTGGGCAGGCTCTTCCAGTGCTTGACAACCCTTTCAGTGAAGAAGTTTTTCCAAATATCCAATCTAAACCTCCCCTGGAGCAACCTGAGGCCATTGCCTCTCATTCTATCACTTGTTACTTGGGAGAAGTAACCTCACTACACCCTCCTTTCAGGCAGCCTCCTTTTCTCCAGGCTGAACAACCCCAATTCCCTCAGCTGCTCTTCACAGGACTTGTGCTCCAGACCCTTCCCCAGCTTCATTGCTCTTCTTTGGACGTGCTCCAGCACCTCAATGTCCTTCTTGTGGTGAGGGGCTCAAAACTGAACACAGGATTCAAGGTGTGTCCTCACCAGTGATGGGGGATCAGGGACTCACCAGGGATGGGGGAGAGCGTAGACACATCCCAGATCCCCAAGGAGTTTGGTAATCCTGGAGCCAGCAGGTCGAACCCTTTCTGTGCTCCTCCCACAGCTGCCATCCTCTCCAGGGTGGACATGGGTCTTAAGCAAAATAAATAATCCACCTCCCTTGCTTTTCAGTTCACATCTCTCCATTGCATTCAGCTAGTTAAACCATTGAAAGCCATGTGGACTCTGGAAAAAACAAATAAAACAGCAGTGCGAGCACAGGGACAAGCAGTCTCACTTAGGTGACTTGTCAAACGTCTTTGAAGACATCACTACTGCGGTACTGGAAGAGAATGACTCTCTCAGCCTGTGATTTTTTTCAAAGAGCATCTCAGAAGGTTTCATCTCTGAGATAAATGGTTGAAGCGAAGGGGTGGGGAATGAGAGGAAGGAAAAACAGAGTCTGGAGCACAAACAGGTTAGAAAACGGGCAAGAAAGCAATGCCGGAGGTAGAAACCATCTGAGCTTGGAAACACACCATGGGACAGGAGCCACTAACGGGGCCATCAGGGCGGTTGTGATTTATAACTGGTAGGCAGGAAAATACCGTGTGTTTTTAGCAGGACTGGGCCAAGCATGTCCAAAGGCACAGAAATGACCTAAGGAGCCTAAATGCCTTTTCAAACTAGACACAGGCACTTACATTGTTTTTTTCTTCATATTTGAAAGACCTTTTTCACTGGCTTTCAACACTGCAGGTACATGCCACAGTGCAACCTTTAGCCCTTGCTGGGTTGAAGGAAAACAAACCAAACAAATCAAACAGTCCCTTTGAAAGCCACTGGTTTGGGATATAACTGAGTAAAATATTTATCATATAATTCCTTCCCCAGAAGGGGAAAAAGGAAACATGAACTAAAGCAAGGGGGAAAGGAGCAGACATGGGATCTGCCTGTTTTGTAGAACCAAACAGGATTTCAGATCCAAATACATCAGTGTTGGAAAATTAACAAGTACACCATAATTTTGTTTTCTAGGAAGAGCTCTCCTATTTCATCTTTTCTTATTCATGCTGGGAACTAATGAAATATCCAGGAAAACTCTTGCATTTGAAACATGAGTCTTATAACTTTCACTTTCCAAAGAAAAACAACTTTTCAACAATTAAAAATTAGAACAACTCAACTCAAGACAAACTGAAGAGCACATCTTATTTTGCTTTTAAATTTATTGGACAAAAAAAAAAAATCAAGTCTTTCCATTTAAAGTTTAATTCTACTTTTGTATGAGCATTATTCTGGGGAGAGAGTGTTTGGAAACCCCAATTTTGTCAACCAGCCCATGCTACTGGGAAATTATTCCTTCTGCGCAGCTAGAGCAGCATGCTGACACTGAGAAAACCTCCTACATTAGATATTAGAATATGAACCTCACGCATGTACCTGATATCTGGTTACCATGCATCGTTTTACCTCTTTTCTTGAATTTTTTTCAACCCCTCTATCAGAGATGCCATTCACTTTTCAGCTAAATATTTCATTCAACAGCAATATATTCTTTTTTTGGATAAATATCTGTCATTGCCTCCTATCAGAATAATTAAATTCATATGATGCAGCTCTCAGCGTCACAGGTGATGAGCGATTCGTGGCTGTTGTTGATGGGTAACAGATTCTTTTGGGGAAGGAGCTGACAGCCACTGTACTGACATAACCCACCGCCAGCTCCTGGATCCTCCCACCATGGAGAGGCCACTGGGACCCGCCATCACATTGTTCCTGGGATGCAGCGACGCATTTGCATCAGCAGGAGACATTGATGCTGGGACTGGCAATGCAACCTGGCTTAGTAAGGTCACCCTCACCCTTAGGACAGTCTTTCTCCAGCCCCAACCTCCTTCACTCAGCACTGGGTCCAGAAATAGCTGTTTTCTCATGTTCAAAGGTCCTGCAACCTTCCAGCTCCATCTCACTGACCTCCTACACCAGCCATCTGATGCATCCCCATCCAACCCAACCCACCTCCCCTGCCCAGGTGGCTTATCCCATCACTCTGGCTCTGTATTGCTCAGATATTAACATTTATCTGTCCACATATCTATTAGACAGATATAAGTAAGTTTAACTGCCTTTTATATTCATGCAGAAGAGAAGGTGGCTGTGACACCCAGCCATTTGAGAACATTCAAGGTACAGTACCTGCCCTCCTGCCAGTTCACGCAGCCTTCATTTGGCAGATCCCTCCAATATTCTGGGTTTGCCTATAAGATTATAATATCACCAAGACCAAGTGTCCAGGGCCTCTCTCAGAGTTGTCTTGTTGTCTTGGTCAGCTCTCAGTCTCAGACACTCAGGTTCTTATCTCCTTTCCAGGATTCTGGTTTTGGGACTCTCCTTGTTCCGGGATCGTTGGCCAGGAATGGGCAGAGCCTTGGTCATCAGGCGGTGAGCAGCTGCACTGTGTATCACTCATTTGTATATCTGTATATATTAGTATTATTATTAGCATTATTATTATTAGCATTAGCATTATTTTCAATATTATTGCAGTTTAGTTATTAAATTGTTTTGATCTCAACCCACAAGTCTCTTTTCCCTTTACCACTTTCCTTCTCTCACCCATCCCCAGGAGTGGGGAGGGTGAGCGAGCGGCTGTGTGGTGTTTTGCTGCTAGCCACAGTTCCAAACCATAACCCAAGAAGACTGGAAGGAGACTGGAAATCTATTAACTGCATTCCCTTCACTCACCACGCACCATCACACACCCCAGACACCCTTCAATCCCCAGACATCCCTACACAAACCACACAACACAAACCACCCATGCACTCTTGCTCTCTGCCCCCAGCACTGTTAAAGACCTCAGCCCTGACTCCCAAGATAAAACGTAAGTCAGAGCATCAAGGCCAAGCAGCGGAGGTGGTGGTTCTCATTTTCATTCCGGTTCAGTTCAGCATCCTCAAGAAGCAAAGCCACGCACAGGCACTGACAGTGGATTTCATACAAAGCAATCAGAACGCAATAATATTCTCCCCAGTAACCACCCTGGCAAAAGCCTGGGAGATGTTGACATTATTTGCATCTTTATTGTTCCTGAGCAGTAGAGCAATGATGTTGCCGTGTTTTGACTAAATAGACGGAGAGAGATGTTTTGTTGCTTCCTTGAGTGTGGAAAGATTAAGCCCAATTACACATTCGCTCCATCTCCCCCTGTTCACACATACAGATTCCGTCTTTGCCGAAATTGCAGAATGGCTCTGCGAGTTATTTAAGGCGGGCATTAACGGAGAGTGAGTATCATCTGCACGAAATGGAGGGGAATGCCACCCGCCAAGGAGGATTAGAATCATTTTGTCTAGATGGGTTGGGAGTGGTGGTGCACAGGAGGTCCATGCCATCCCAGCAGACCCCACACGGCCCCAGTATCAGCCCAAAACAAGTTCAGCGTGCCAGCGTTAGCACACCCGGTAAAGGGTGCTTGCATGCCTTGTTGCATCCCCTTTTTGCACTGTTCAAGAGAAGAGGGCACAGCCTCTCACCCTCAAGCTCCAGGAGCATCCAAGCAAGACCCTCAGGACTCCATGAACCACCTCCCCATGGAGATCACGTGTGGGGCTGCAGCACTGCTGTGTCTGCAGCACCTCCAGAGAGGACATGGCAAAAACTGGGGCAGTACTGATCACCCAGTCCAAGATGAGCATCCACCACCAAACTTCCAGTCCAGAGGGAACCACAATCCAGCACACTCCCTGGGCAGACCAAACCCCTCCTTCCAAAATTGCAGAGAGCTTTACAAAGCAAGTGCCATCCCTTCTTCCCCCCTCTCTTGCTGTGCATGTACTCAGACAAGCCAGACCTCTGCAGTTCCTGTGCCAGAAAATTACGACGTCAGTTTGGCTGTCAGGCTTCAGGCTTGGCATCAGCAAACGGCCAGAGGAGGAGGAGAAGGAGGAAGGGCAAAGGGAGCAGGGAGAGGAGGGTGAAGGGGGAGAAGAGGAAGGTGAGGAAAGGTTTGTGCAGTAAAGTGGAGCAACAGCTGGTGCTGTAAAATACAGATGGCAAGGGGCCAGCAGAAAGGATGGGTTTTGCTCTCCAATCTTCCCACCTGAATTGTTGGTTGAGGGTCTGGAAGAGAAAATTAAAGTCCAGGTGGCGAGGCTGACTGAAGGCAGCCTGTGTTAACCAGACAAAGGTGCCAGCTGGTCTTCCCCATCTTCCTAAGAAAACTCACCATCCTTTGCCACCCTTACATCTAGTTTTGGGGTTTCTGGGCCGTGAAGTTGGGAAATATATGCAGGGCTGCAGGAGAGACAGGGGAGGGACTCTTGATCAGGGGGTTGAGTGATAGGACAAGGGGGGATGGGTTTAAACTGAGAGAGGGGAGACTGAGCTGAGATATTGGGAAGAAATGTTTTCCTGTGTGGGGGGTGAGGCAGTGGCCCAGGGTGCCCAGAGAAGCTGTGGATGCCCCATCCCTGGAGGGGTTCAAGGTCAGGCTGGATGAGGCTTTGGGCAACCTGGGCTGGTGGGAGGTGTCCCTGCCCATGGCAGGGGGTGGCACTGGGTGGGCTTGAAGGTCCCTTCCAACCCAAACCATCCTGTGATTCTGTGATGACCCTTCATCCCACCTTTGCAGGGGCTGAGGTCTGCTGGTGCAGAGGACCTCCCTCACTAAGCCGCGCCTCCATCTCCCTGCTCATGCTCTCCCCAAAGGACCCTTCCTACAGTCCCTGTGACCTTCCCCTCCACCAGCTGCAGTCCCTGTCTTCAGTGGATGGAGATTACTCAACCCACCATGTAAATAACACTCACCTGCCCGCGCATCATGAATTTCTCTTGCTCTGAGCAAGGCAGAGCACAGTCCCACTTCTTTCCGGCTTTCCAGGTGATTTATTTAAGCTCCTGTCACCCTGCTAGGAAAGGGGCTTTGCTAAGGCTTAATGCATGGCAACAGCTGCTCCTTTTTCCACATCTAGTCTTCTCCTTTCACGATTTGCCCTGCAAGTTTCTCTCCATCCCTCTCTCTGGGTCCTCTGGCTTTCAATATGATGTGCTCCAAAATCCATGGGGCATCCAGGAAAAGGATCCAGAAACACTGAGCTCTGGCTGAATTTGAGCATCCTTCCAAGTAGACTGGCCCTGCTCATGTCTCTAAAAAGCCGGCTTAGTTAACACCAAACAGATTGGAAAATCCTTCCCTGCTGAAACAGGGCTTAGATGGCAGCAGCACTTCTGCACTTCTCAGTGACATTGGGGATGGTGATTGTGGGGCAGGGGGGTGGTGAGAAAAGCTCTATGATTAAGCGATTGAAGTGAAGAAAAACATTCTTTTGGACCTATCTGAAAGGTATACTTTTCAATTTTTCACTGGCAAATCATTTGAACAAAATAAGCCCATTTTGTTTATTTGGGAGCTTCATTCCATTTAAAATAAATACCTCTGTGTTTTAAGTTAAAGTGAAACAAGTGCAATATTGTTTCAAACAGAGACATCAAACTGTTCTGGGGCGGGGGGGGGGAAGAGGGAAATTGAAGCTTTTCTTTTTCTAAATTGTCTATTTTGGTTATTTCAATCCAAACAAGGAACCAAGATTGATATAAAACCACAGCATGTTGCAGGTGACCTGAAAATGTATCTTTCAGCAAAAAAAAAAAAGTTCCAGGTGAAAATGTTTTCCTGGCTCCAGCAACAATTGATTCACGAACAGAATTAGGATTTAAAGCTTGGGCCACACAGTTTAATCCACTCCCCCCAAACCCAGTCAAATCCTCTTTGAACACAACCAGGGTGGAGGAGAAAGGCGGGGGCAGAAAAATCTGCAGGGGAAATACAAGAGCATCCGTAGAAGGCTCTGGCATCCACTTAACTTGAAAATGAGAAAGAAAGCAGTGTAAGGCCAGGACAATTAGATCCTGAGCAACACAGACCTTTCCAAAAATGAAAGACAGCGGGGGGAATTAACGGGCATAAATGCAACCCACTAATTAATTGATAAATGGCATTAGAGAGTTTTCTAAAGAGGAAGGCTCCAACGTGACTTATCTTCCCAAAGGCAGAAGACAATTTCTCCCTCCTTTCACCTTGCAGATAAGGACAGAGAGACGGGATTTTTCGTTTTTGAAGCTTAAGAGGAATCTGGAAGTTGAAGACAAAAGAGAAAGGAAAAAGCCCCACGCGGTAGGAGGAAGAACACAGCGGGCTGTTGATAGTGACTGAGCTGCCAGAGATGGAGAAGAGCAACTTGCAACTATTGCTACCCATTAATTCCTCTTGCAAGGGTGGGAGCAAAGCAAGCAGCAAAAATGGGAGCAGGAGCAAACTGAGTCTGGCTCCAAAGGCAACAGGGTTATGGGTTGTGGGGAAGAGGGGAGCCCAGGGGTTGGTGTGGTCCACAGCTGCATGAACCTCTTTGCATTCCCCATAGGCAGTGGGGCAGGTCTGCAGTGCGGGACCGCTTCTGTTTGCTGCGGCTGCAGCTTCCCAGCCAGCCCCTCAAAAATGTGCATTGCCCCCCTCGGACAAGCCGAAGCCCAGCTGTGGGCTCTCCATCTCCTCCCCTTGCTGCCTCCATGCCAGATGTAGGGTCTCATCTGTGCTTCACCCCAGTCAACCCCCCCCAGCTAAGCTGCAGGGACCACCATCTCCCGAGACATCCTGCAAACAGCCCCATCACCGCAGGTACCCAACAGTGCAGCAATAATTTTTTCAAGGCTGAATAAGCCTAATCATTGAGACACTTCCCTCCTGCCCTGCTAGACACTCATTATTAACAACCACATTGAATCCCTAAGGCGGGTTTAACTGATAGATGGGAACACATAAATTTCAGTGTCTAAGTGTCGGTATCTACAGTCCTTTCACAGCCAGGGGAGACCAAAGGCTCAGTTCAGTTACCTGAAGTTAGGCATCTTGTGCCATCTGAGATCATACAATCATCGCATCACAGAATGGTTTGGGTGGGAAGGGACCTTCAAGCCCATCCAGTGCCACCCCCTGCCATGGGCAGGGACACCTCCCACCAGCCCAGGTTGCCCAAAGCCTCATCCAGCCTGGCCTTGAACCCCTCCAGGGATGGGGCATCCACAGCTTCTCTGGGCACCCTGGGCCACTGCCTCACCCCCCGCACAGGAAAACATTTCTTCCCAATATCTCAGCTCAATCTCCCCTCTCGCAGCTTATAACCATTACCCCTTGTCCTACCACTATGCTCCTACATGTAGCTAGGACATATTTCTGGTTCTGGGAACCAGCAGACCTTGGCTTCCCCAACCCAGGCACCATCTCTGGTCCCACCAGCTGGTGATGGTGAAGGTCTATGACTGGAAATGCATCAAGTATTTATCTGACACCCCAACTTTTCCTGGAGCAGTTCCTCCATCCCCAGCCCCGTTGGGTAGCAGGCAGACAGAACAACTCAGCAGCTATTCATTCTTGTCATGAAAATAGGTGTCATCTCCAGCCAACGCGCCGAGCCAATTCAGCACAAACCTGCGCAATTGCCCTGAGCTGAATCAATAGCCCCCCAGCTTCACTGCTGGAACAGGTCACCCGCTTATCGAGGGAGAGCTGAAATCATTCACAGGACGCTCGCAGTTTCGCCGTCCTTGCGATGGCTTTCCTGAACTCTGTCCAAAGCAGAGACATGTCATTTAGATCCTATTAAAACTAAGGTGCACGTCCGCACGCGCGGGATGAGAAGGAGGGAAAAGGAGGGAGCTGGGTGTCCTTGAGGTCATGTAATCTAACAAATCACCGAGAAGCCATTAGCACCATGAAATGACAGGAGGCAAAACAAGGCAGAATGTTAAGTGCCCGGCGCTACCAAACCCATCTGCTGCCCCCGTTACTCTGATGGTGTGTCGGCGCAGCGTGTAATCATCAAAATTGGCATTCTGCTGCAAATCATCCGTCGCCTGCTTTCACTCTAGGCTGAGCTTTTGCTGGTCATTGGGGATCAAGGAGAAAATATGGAGTCCACCTCTCATCAGTTCTTGCACAAAGTCTGCTCCGTTGTCCTTCATCAGCAGAGCAAGCCAGTAGGGTCCTAAATGCAATAACTCTCGTGTGCTTGTAAGGAGGAGAAAGAGCTGGGAGAGAGGCTTAATCAGCCCTGCAGGCATGAAAACTTCAAGCGTGATGTTGTTTTGGAGGTGGATGGTGGCCAAAGTAGCAATGTGCTAGATCTTCAAGGGCTTGGGGCTGGATCAGTGTTCGTCAGAGTCCTTGTGTCATTTGCAGAACTGTGCTGGTAAAAAAGTGAATCACCACCATCAGAGCCGGAACAAGCCAACCCTAGCTGGTGCTGTAACCCATACATGGGCACAAATAACTGCCACTCAGGGGACAGGGGCTGAAAGAGTCCCCAGGGAGGCTTACAAGGACGGACTGGCTCTTACTCAGCATGGGACTTGTCCCTCCACACAGCTCAGGTTTTATAAGACTCCCTTGTTGAAGCTGACAGGAACATTAGAATTGACCAGACACTAGGTGCCATTGATACCAGTTTTTTCCTGGAAAGAAAAAGTGGAAAGGCTTTGAGCAGACATGCCAGACAGCTGATGGAGGTCCTTTCCAACCAGAACCTCTGGGACTCATGGGAACAGATGAAATTCACATTCTGCAAACCAAGAGAGGGCCTTGTCCCATCCAGAGGGTCACCGAGCTTTGCAGCACCGGGGGATCCCCATCAGAGGGGGGGTTTGTCCTGGGGCAGTTGCCAGCAACACCATGGTAGCTCCTTGGCTCCCAAGGAGAGACCACCATTGCAAGCTCAGTTTGAGAGACCTTCAAGGATCTCTGCTCTCTGCAGGTTAGGTCCAGATAGCAGAGTCATAGAGTCACAGAATCACAGAATGGTTTGGGCTGGAAGGGACCTTCAAGACCATCCAGTTCCAACTCCCTGCCATGGGCAGGGACACCTCCCACTAGCCCAGGTTGCTCAAAGCCTCATCCAGCCTGGCCTTGAGTCCACACCAGGTATGATGCTACCAAGACCATTTCACAGAGAAAATGGCCAGCAAGTCTTAAAGCTTGTTTTACACCAAGCTTTTGTCTGAACAGTGTTGGAAATCCAGCACACAGCAGATGGACATGCAAAAGGGCAATTGCCACTTTTACCTGTGCTCCTCAAGTCTGGCCACAAGACATTCCCGGTGTGCTGTAGGACAACTGAAAGGGACAGCATCACCTGGATAGTTCGCATGTCTCCATCTCAGCTTTGCAAGCCCCGGAGAAAAATCCTGACCTCCAGCTGAAAATACAGCAGAACTCCATTTAGCTGTTCTCCGGGGCTTGTTGTCTAACAAGACAGAGCAGAAAAGAAGAGCAGCCATTCCTCATCCCAGAAAACAATATAGTTTTCAAAGTTTAATGGAGAAAGTTCTCCAGCCAATTGTCTGGTGCTTTGGGTTTTTTTTATTGTGCATGTCGCTCAGTGCCAAGGATTTCAAAGTGTGTCATCGCTGATTTTCTTTTGTCATTAACTGCCAAGTTTGGGGGCTGGTTCAGAGCTGAGCTGGAGGAAGATGGGAGGCAAAGCTGACTTGATTAAGACTGTGTTTTGAAACCTTTCTGCATCTTGTTTAAACTGATTTTCTTCTGCTTCTGCTCTAAAAGGGGAAGGGGAAAAAAAAGAGCTCCATCCAAGGGAACATCAAAGGGAACTGAGCTATTTTCACTGCTGGTATAAAAACTAAAAACATGGAAAGACCAAACTGCACGATTGATGCTAATAAAGTGCCTGAGAACAGAGCCCTGTAGAGACAAGGCACAGGAACGGGCGATAACGCCTTGACTAAGCCCTGAGTTGCTTGCAACACAAAAGCTTCACACGTGTAAAACCCTGCAGGGAAAGATGCTGTTGAGGAGACTGTGTGGTGAAAAAATCATGCCAGGAATTATTTGAAACTCAAAGAACGACTAAACTTTGTCTTGCAGTCATGGCTTTTCTTTCTGGAAAGGGCAAGCGGGGGGAGAAAACCCAACAAAATGAAGGAGAAGAAAAAAAAAATAGCTGAAAATGCCACTTGTTAGAGAAAATGAAGCTGTTCATCTAACTGTGGCTCATTTTGGAATTCACTAAGCAAAGCCAGCAGAACGGCTTGGCAGGTTGGACTCCAGCCTTTGGTCACCTCGAGGACTATTAGATGCATGATGGTTGCTTTAGTCCGGTGGAGACCAGGCACCTCCTGCCACGTGTTCCCTGGATGAGACCTGTACCTCTGTCCTGCACGTTTGACCAGCTCAGGTCCTGCCCCAACACTCCCATCTATGGCTGGAGATGTTTGCACAGTGGGAGCAGTCTTGATGGGGCCACCATGGGAGAGGAGGTCTCAGGCAATGGAGACCTTCTGTGACAGTCCCACCACAGCAGGTCCTGTCCTGACAGTTGTGCTTTCTGCCCTTCTTCATGTTAGCAGAAGCTTGCTGTGAATCCAAAAGGGTAAATTCACACCTTGCTAGAAAATTAGTCCAAAAGCTGTATCAAGATAATCCAGCTGGGAATGGTAAGGTGACTACTTATAAATTAAAGGGACTTACATTTTCTTGTTCCTCATATACCCCACTGACCACAGGCATAACTGGCTTCTCATAATGAAAGTGGATGTTGGCACCAGGGACTCCTCATCTAGACGTTCAGTGGTACCTCTTAGATCAGTTATTTTGCACCAATGTCATCTAAGATGACTTAAAGACTTTTTACCCATTCTCTACCAACCACAGCGAGAAGCAGGAGGGTCAAAAATGGATCAGCCTTGGTTGAGAAGAGCCATAGAGATGAAACAACTTCCTTCTTAGCCTAGTTCCCAAAGCTGCAGCTGGACTCATGAACCCAACAGTGGGCTGACCTCAAGCTGACGAATTGTTGGTCCTTCTTGGCACATCTGGCCTTAGCACAAAGCACTATATGATTCTTGCATGGGTCAGCCACTTAGGTGGCCCGTGAATCATCCCAGCAGACAGTTTGCTGATGGCCACTTTGTTTTGAAGGCAGGGGAATTTAATAACACAGATGAAGACTGCCCTGTGCCATTGGCCTCAGGACCTCCAAAACATTCCCAAGCACATTTAATCTACGAACACAGACATGACGAAAGCTCTTTGCTCTGCAAGCCTGGGGATCACAAAGAGCATCAAGTCCCTTGGTCACAGGAGGCTATTTTGGACTGAAACAGCTTCTTTTTTTATGCAAAACCAATAAAGACAAAATTATTTCATTAGGACAAAAATTTCATCTTACACCTATTTCTTTAAAGCACCTTTGGGTACCAAAGGAGTGACGGTAATAGCGATAAACATCCCTCTGTCCCTGGGCAAGTGTCCCAGCAGCTTTCCCAGTCCATGTAGGAAGGCTGGTGAGCAACATCCCAGCTGTCAGTGCTCTCCTGCTGGCAAGCACAGTGGAAGGGTGGGCTGGGGAGGAGGGGTGACAGCAAACTTGGCCATTCTCCTGGGCACCATCAGCCCCATTCAGTCCCTGGCTAGTCATGACTGTCCTCTGCAAGCATCTCATAGCATATCCCCAGTGGTCACCGTGCAAAGGAGGCCAGGGAAGCTCCCCGAGATGTGTTTCTCAAGGCAGTAATTGCTAATTAGGCCAGAACAGCTCCTCCTTCATTTATATATCTCATCTGTTGACAAGGGATGGACACCTGGGTCTCATGCAGCACGTTTGAAGCCACACTGTGGTGTTTCCACCCCCAATTCTACATTCTCCAACTTCCTAATTTGACTTCTTTGGAAGGGTTTGGTTGGGTTATCCCAGCCCAGCATCTGGGACCTAAACAGGAAGGTTGCACGCACCCCCTGATATCCAGGTAAAGCCCTGCACACTCACCAATGATGTTCTTCAAACCTCAGCAGACAACAGAAGCAATGTCTTTCCAACAAGATGGAACATCACCATTCTCAGCTCCAAACGTTGACCAAACTTGCAGTGATTCCTTCATTTGCTTCTCCAAGAAAGGATTTAAAACAAAGCATCCTGCTTTGACACTGCTGACAGAGCTCCAGCTCCAAGCTCACTTCGTACTTCATAGCACTGGGACTTAAAAGACACTCATTTCTTTCAGAAATACTTGGAAATCAGAGAGATAAGATACCAGCTTTAGGCAACACTCCAGTGATAGCACTCAACAGGACCCCAGTCTTTAGCATGTGTGTGTGTAATATTATAAATTTATTTCTCTTCTTCCCTCTGCATATATAGAAATGTTGATGCAGTGAATTAAAATCAAGCTGTGCTTTATACTTTCATTTTTAATGGGACCATAGAGTTATCAGCCCCCGAATGGCAGGAGCGGGTGGAGAGAGAGCAATCGTCTTCTGCCAAAGACAAATAAAGTAAAAGGAAAGAAAAGGCGCTGGAAGATGATGAATGGCTCAACTTCCTTGGCTGCAGGAGCCTCTTCATTAACCGCTTCACTGCCTTTGTTTTTCCTTTTTTTTTTAGGGTTTTTTTTTTTTCCTTTGGCTCTATGCATGCAGTCATCTGCCCGCAGCTCTCTATGCCATGAGTGTGCTGCCTGCCTGCAGCTGGTCCCAGTTCAGGTGTCCATCCCCCTCATCTCTCCCACCCCAGGATGCAGCATTAAATGAGAAAAATAACAAAGAAGATGGTTTTACATTTTACACCAGCAATGTCACCCCGTGCTGCTTCCCAGGGGACGGAGCCTGCCTGGAAATCAGCCATCTGATTAGATGGACCAAGGAGACGGACCCATCCCGTCTTCCAAGATGTTACTGGGAATCAAAAGTGTGGTTGCTCTCTCCAGCATGTACAGTGCAAAACTGTTTGATGCAGATGTGTTCTCCTGAGCCAGACAGGAGGTTTTTTTTCTTCCCCATTTCAATCTCACCAACTCTGCCATGTGGATAAATGAGAAATGTGCAAATGAAGAGACCACACAAACCACCACCAAAGCATCAGCCTGAACCTCTCAGCCTCAGCCGTTGCTCAAGACTCTGCTGGAGGTGGAGAGTTCCAGCACACATCTCCATAATCGTGGTCCCAGTTTCTCCCTTACCTGACCAGAGGGGAAATGGTGAGGCCCAACCTCCCAGCAGACGCAGCATTTTGTGGACAATTTTGTTGTGGAAGACACAATTCCAAAAAATGCAGAAGAGCAAGTTACATCACTCAGTGTACTCAACTCTGTTGCCAATCTCCACCTCGAAGTGTCTACAGGGACAGTCGTGACATATGAGTCGTCCTACACAGCAGCAAAGCTGGGACCAGCACCCAGAAACACCAAGGTGATGAAGGTAGAAGTGGTCTTCTCTGATCCCCTATCCCACACCCACCCTTCCAAGCCTTAGGAAGATGTAAAGATATTTAAGTAGCAGATGGGACCACAATGCATGAGACCGTGCCTCCAGGTTTTTGCATTAGCCAGGAAGGTACCTTTGATGCTGAAGACACGGTACGGTGAAGAGCTGTGGTTTTTCGGCTCTCCACCAGCATTTTCCAAAGGCACCCAAACTCCCAGCAGACCCCTTTATTAAGGGGAAAGCTCCACTTGGATGGGCTTCAAACACAAGTCATCAGAGGCACTTGTCAGCTTTCATGTCAGCTTCATGTCCCAGCTTTAATGGGATTGTAGGTGATGGAGGCAGGGGAAGAGAAAGGAGAAAAGCTGCGTTTGAGGATCTGCTCCTTGGAAATCCCAGCAGCAATTCAGAGGAAAGGCTGAGCAGAGGATTTGCTGGTCATCTGCTGCCATCTAGTGTCACCTGAACACCCACAAGCCTTCCCTGGATTCATTAATTTATCGAACCAGGCCTCGTCTGCCCGTCCCATGGACCACAGGCCACATCTTACATCTCTGGGTGCATCAGGATGGACATCATCCATCTGCACTCCCTGTGACCATCACAGGTCAGACTGAGACAACAAATGGACCATTGTCCACCATCCCTAAATTACAACGCCCTCATACATCTGCTCCCAGAGGGCAGCCAGCTTAGAGCTCAAGGAGGAGCTGGGTTGGTCTGACATGGGGACTGGGAGGGCTGTGTTCAGCATTGCTGCTCTGCCTGGGGGAAAAGGATGTGATGGGCTATTCTGGACCATGGCATGGCCAGTCTGCCTCAAGAAAAATCTGTTGGTGTATGCAAGCACATCTCCCAGGCAGAGGAAGGGTCTTTGAGAAGGGTGAAATTATTGTTCTTGAGCACTTCCTGTGCTGGGGCTGTGTACATCTTTGTGGGACCCCTGACGTCAGAAATGGGTGTCACTATCCATTCCTTTCTAGCCTGAATAGCTCAAATTTACCCCCCAAATGTGCATGTCCTGGCTGGGCGCTGTCGGTGAAGTTTGGGAAGCTACAGAGGGTGAACCCCCCATTTCTCTCCACTGGCAACGAGACAAAGAGAAGTGTGATGGCCAAGCAGGTGACATTAATGGGCAAGAATCCAAGCCCAGGGACATTCCATCGGCTTGACGTGATCATTCCATCACTGGTGTCACAGTAAGGTGGGGTTTTCTTGACTACAGGATTGTCATCCCTCACTTTGTCATTAAGCTAAATGGTCCTACTCACAGAATCACAGAATGTTAGAGATTGGAAGGGACCTCGAAAGATCATCTAGTCCAAACCCCCTGCCAGAGCAGGACACCCAGATCAGATCACACAGGAACGCATCCAGGCGGGCTTTGAATGTCTCCAGAGAAGGAGACTCCACACCCTCTCTGGGCAGCCTGTTCCAGTGCTCTGGCACCCTCACCGGGAAGAAGTTTTTTCTCATATTCAAGTGGAACCTCCTATGTTCCAGCTTGAACCCATTGCCCCTTGTCCTATCACTGGATGTCACAGAGAAGAGCCTGGCTCCATCCTCCTGACACTCACCCTTTACGTACTCAGTGAGAAAAGTTTTTTCCGACCACTTCATCATTGTGGCGATGTCTCCAAACCCTCTCCAACTGTCTAACCCTATACTGGACAGTAGAAGGAAGGGTATTCATAGGCAGAGAGCAGAGTTTCCCCTCTCCAGGAGCTCCGTGGGCTCTTCCTCAAGTCCAACCATGCCAGAAGTCCTTGGGAGATCACTGAGAAGAATGGGACCTTGGGAAGGTTTAGGGACCAGCTCATTTATCCCATCCTCTGGAGGTCATCTGAGGATAATCTCAGGAGACCTCTTTCAACTTAACATTACTCTGTGACTTGTTATCAGAGTAAGAGGAGCTACTAGATCCTACATCCCACCTGGACATCTACTGACCAAGAAGAATATGGAGGTACCATAGATGGTTCAGGGAATACCCATGACCAAAGGCTAAGGACAGCTTAGGTTAAGGTGGCCTCAACCACAACCTGTAACTAGCAGCCCATTTGGTAACACTGGGGATAATGAAACAACCTTTTCTGAAGGCTGCCCCTGAACCTACACCATGAACAACCTTCACATGGGTTGGACACCTCTCAAAAAGATTTGTCCTAGGTCAGACGGGATCTAGCCCAGGGTAGTTGACATGTTGCACACAGTTGGACCGAATGATCCCAGGTTTAAAGACTCATGGAACGAGCTCCAAGGATGTCCATGTGTGATGGGAGACCCAGAGCCCTTGGTGTCTACAGGCTTAGGGAATTTCTGAGCAAGAAAAGAGCCAGAGGAGCCAGGGGACTGTACAAAGCCTTTGTTCTCATTTCAGACCCTGACAGAGCCGCATGTCAAGTCACAGGAAAGTGGCACGGTACAGTACTGTGCAGGTCAACAGCACCTTTCATCGGAGGATTGTAAAGCCCTTTCAAGACATCAGTTTGTTAAACCTCACAACACCCCTGTGAGGTAGGTATTACCCCCCCCTATTTTACAGATGAGGGGGAACTGAGGCACAGAGAAATGCAATGGCTTGGCCATTAGCGGGAGGTCTTCCTGCTCTTGTTCCCGGCATGTGGCTCCTTCCTCCTTTGGACAGCAGAGTGTTAGCAGCTCCCAGAGCCACTGCTGGGCTTGCCCCACGAGCAGGGAACATGTAATGTTTATGGAGGGCTCCTGAGCCCCCCTTGAAAGCACCCTGGTAACCAGCTGCCACCAGCACTTCAGACATTAAACCGTTTCCCAGACAGCTTCTCCTTCCAGGTACGACCCCAGGATTGTCACTGGTTTTGTTCTTGTGCAATCAGGCAGGAGGAGCCTGAGAACTCGGATCCTTCACGGAAATGTCCCAGCACTGTATGGCACAGTCCAAACTGGAAACCAGTTTTGTCTCATGGCAAATGTCTCCCCGGAGACAATGCCCAGCATTGAACTCTGGTGGCAATGGGTGGTGGTGGGCTGGAGGAGAAGGAGGAGGTAGCTAGAAGGATACTACACGGCTTCCGCTGCCACTGTTGTCAGCATCTTTCATCAGTGTTGGATGTTCTCTTGATCACCCCATCCCAGCCCATGTGCAATGTCAAGAAGAAACTCAAGCCGGGGGGTAAACTGGCAAGGAAGTGATGCCAGAAGCTGTGGTGGAGTCTCCATCGTGGTTACCCCCCCGCCAGCCCACCCCTACCCAACCCTTAGGTATGTCATGGTACCGATTTCGCCTCTCCTCCCCCACCACTACAGTTTTTGTGCTGAATACATATTCTGTCTTATAAAAATAGTCCTCTGGTATCAAAAGACAAATAAAAACAAGAGAGGAACAAAAAGACCCCTGTCGCCAGCAGCAGTGCAAATCAGGAGAGCCAGCTCAGGAAGGATGGGCTTAAGGTGTCCTTGGTTTGTCACTTCTTCAAGGGGAAGGAGGTTGATTGGACTTTAATGGCTGGGACTGGCCTAAAGTGAGAAGAAAGAGAAAGGAGACAACTCATTCGAGTGCAGAGACAGAGCATCCACCACGAGCATCCTTCCACAGACCAGCTGCTGTCCCTGAGACCAGAGGGGACCTGGGACTGTCATGGTCACTCATGTCCTTTCTTAAAAATACAACCCCAAATTGTTTCACTTTGAGATGTTTTCCTTTGGTGTATCCTCAAAACCCTGATAGGATGCAGAGTCCACCAAAGCATGCGGTGGCACTGGGCAGTAACCAGCAGTGAGAACTGTCAGCCCACCAACTGCAGGAACCGTGTACCCAAAGGGGCTCTCAGCTTCCCAAAAAACAGCCAAGGTGGTACGTGCCCTACCAGGAATCATCACCAAACCAATCAACCCAACACGGACCCTACAGTCCATCCTAGGAATTCTGAAATCTTTCACCTCACCCATCTAGGAAAGAAAACAGTTCTGGCCCTCTCTTACCATGTTGGTAGAGTCAAGTAATGAATCCAGACCAAGACACAGGCGCACTTTTTCACGTGGGCACCATTTCAAGAGAGAATGGCCAGGGACTGCTCCCAGTGGGCAGCAAGGACAAAACTACACCATCTGGGGATGGAGCCAAGTTTGCCTGCTGGGATGTGTCAAACCCTTCTCTTTGGGGACCACAGAAGAGATGAGCTAGAGGGACTGACTTACACTGAGACATTCTGGGGCATATTCAGCCTCCTTGTACCACAAAGACATAGGAACCTGAAATGGTCCAAGAGCGTCAAAGCAGGCACTAGCAAAGCAGACCATCTGGAGAGGAGGGCCAGCTTCAGTCCAGCATAGTGCCTTCTCTCCATGGCTGGATACGGCCCACAAGCCTGGCATGATGCAAGCATGATCCTCTGAGGCTCCACTGACCTATTTCCAGAGGATTTAGCAATATAGCAAGAGCTGAAAGTAGTAGTGATATTATAAAGAACTTGGACTGGTTCTCCCAGCCCCAAACTGCAAAGCCCATGTCCTCCATTCCCTTGGACACAGGTCCCCAAGCCCTGCTATTGTTTGGGTACCCAGAGGGGCTATGTCTTGCTCATCTAAGAGCCTCTGGGAAGGGGGACATTTATTCCCCCGTCTCTTGGGTCCCAGCCCAGTGCTTAACCAAAGACCATCTCCCCATGGTCCTGCATGGTGTCTGTGACTCACCTTTGAGGTGGCATCGGTCTGTAGGGAGGAAAGATGAAACAGAGCATCAGTGTCCATCCCTTAACTCCACTGTCCCCCAGCAGCTCACCAACAGCCCCCTCTGTGCTCTGGGAGAAGGGGCCATATGCACCCACCAAAGGATGGTATCTCCCTTAACCCATCAGGACCCTGTAAGACCCAAAGTCCCAACCTTGGTCACTACTAGACAACTTTGGCCAAACCCTGTGGGCTCCTGCCACGTGGAGGCATGGCTGCAGATCCCAGACACCCAGAGGTACCTTGCTTTCTCCTGCCCCACAGAAGAGGGAGGACAGGCACAGAGTTGTTCATGTACGCAGGGTCCCCATCTGCACAAACACATTGATTGTGGTTTCTCCCCAGGAAGCAGGATTTGGAGAGGAGCAGTGAAGACACCACAAGAAGCAGACCAGAGCACAGAACAGTGCCATTTGGGATGTCCCACCCAGACATGACCCACAAGACCCCCACTGTGTCCACCTGCAGGACCCCAGCAGGGGTGGGACATAGCTCAACTCCTCTCTCAACTCACTTTAACGGCCTCGTGGGCTGGCTCATGGTACTTGTACTCGAAGCCTTGAAGCTGGTAGGAGGGACCATGACCAGCAGGGTCTGTCTATGTGCAGGTGGCAGCTCTTTGGCCAGAAGAGGTCTTCCAGGAAGCGGCCGACGAGGGGGCTGGTGCTTTGGGACAACCTGGGATCACAAAGTGTATGGGGAGAGACAATATCCTTAGAGGAGCATCCAGTGACCGCCTACAAACCTCTCTCTCCCACTGCAGAGCTGAGATCATAGAATCATAGAATGGTTTGGGTTGGAAGGGACCTTCAAGATCATCCAGTCCCACCCCCTGCCATGGGCAGGGACACCTCCCACTAGCCCAGGTTGCCCAAAGCCTCATCCAGCCTGGCCTTGAACCCCTCCAGGGATGGGGCATCCACAGCTTCTCTGGGCAACCTGGAAGATGCGTCAAAGCATGTAACACCACCACCCAAACTACCCTAAAATATTCTCATCATCTAACGAGCTTTCTTCACTATTGGCACAGATTGGCATGACAGCTCCTCAACAGCGCCCAACCCAAAAGAACCACAGGAATCGAAAACAAAAGGTAATTTCTATGAGTCTGGCAGGAAAGCCCAGCCAACCAGCAAAGCTCACCAGTGGGGTCCTCACAGGGCTGCAGGGAAGAGGTTTCTTTGGAGGCGGCAGTTTAGCCTGGGAGACGACCATTTTGTTGGGGACCATGGGCGATTTGCTGACTGGTGGAGGTGGCCTGGCAGGCTTGGGGTCTCTCGGGCGCGGAGGGACGGAGTGGGGAGCTGGGCGAAGAGGGTGGACAACATTGACGGGCTGGGAGCCAGGCTGGTGAGCGTTGGGTTTGGTGGGGAACGCAGCCCGCGTTGCCTGCAGGGATGAGAAAAGCAGAAGTATGGAGGAAAATCTTGGGTGTGTTTTCCTGGGTGCTTAAAAGCAGATGTTCCCTGAATGTCTGGGTGCTAGGGAGATGCAGGAGGAGCACTGGGTATTTAATCTACTTTTCAAGGCCACCACTTTTACCATCCTGCCCCAAAGCTGAACACACTTGCTCCTCACCTACCCTATGAGAGCACACAGGGATGAGAAAGGTGCTGGGCTCAGGAGACCTGGACCAGATTTCCACCAGACTGAATTATAGAGATGGGAGACAATCATCCACTCTGCCCTACTCTCAGCCATTGTGGCCATGCTCAAAAGACCTAAATTTTTGCTAAATTCAGCCCTGGGCTTACCCATCCCAAAGTCACCAGAGTTGACCAGCATGGAGCACTGGTTGCTTGCCCAGTTGCTGGATGGAGATGTGATGACCCACAAGGATCAAGTCCCAGGGAGGGAAAGCAAACCTGGAAGGTGAGTTATTACTTACTTTATCAGTGTGGCTGGAGGTGGAAATGTTCCGCAAGATGAAAGCAGCTTTGGGATGGCCACTGGTTGACTTCCGACCGATGGTTTTGTTCCTGTTCAAAAACGTAAATCACAGATGGCAAAATCAAGCGACCATTTTTGCAACAGCTGCTTCCCAGAATGCTGCACATCAGTGAGATCCCATCTCCGCTAGCAGATCGTTAGCAGACAGTCCTGCAGTGCCGCAGGATGACAAGTCTGTCTTGAGATAATGAGGGTAATGAAGGAGCTTTTTTGGTTCTGGGGTTTTTTTTCTCAAATTATTGCACGGGTTCTGAGGCATGTGTGCGTCTGTGTCTGTACTGAGAGGGGAAATGAGAATATCTAAATTCAATGCTGCTTTAGAGCCCTTCCAGCTCTTGCTAGGAGCAGATGGCAAGAAAGCTGCTCGGTACCAGGCCACCTTCATCACCACTCTCTGGGGTTGTCCTGCTCAACCAATCATTCCTGTCCTCTGCCCAGGAGAGAGGTGAGAGCCTCAGGTTGTCCCAGGAGTGAGGTCTTCGTATCTCAACCAGGTCTCATACCAGTTTGAAACAGGCTCTGTGCACCACCAGCTCTCCCACATCTGCTCCTACCAGGTTGGATGCTGCCAGTAGCAAGAAAACAAGGTTTGAGGGTCTCACTTGATCCTCAAGAGAGAAGGGATTTAGGACGCATCACCCACCTATAGGTCTCCTGGCTTCTCCTCCTCATCTCCTTTATCCATTTATTCAGGAGCGAGTTCTCCCGCCGGTACCAAAAGTAGATGCTCATCATGAGGGCCGGGAGGAAGAGCAGGAAGATGAGCAGGAGGGTTACTAAGATGGCTTCATGATCTGGCAGGGAGGGGACAAAGATGAGTGTGGGGCTGGGAGAGCCAGCAACCTCCAGCTCCACTCGATGCAAATGTTGGTCCCATCTGTCCATTCCTGGCCACCCAGCCTAGAGACATCATTGCTGCTCACACCTCCAAAAAAGGAGCAATACCATCCAGTGATAAAAACGGGTGGCCACCAAGCACCCAGAGCTGGCCACTGGCTGTGAGTCTGCCTGGACGGACCCAACCCAGACACATTTTGGGAGGAGAGCTGTCAGCAGCTTTACCACCCCATCCTCCCTCTCTCATGGCATCGCTCCAGCCCCACCAGCATCACAAGGACAACAAGTCGTGACTCACTGTCGCGCTGCACAGGGCCACTGTCCACGCTGCCGCCCAAGCCCGGCTTCTCGCAGTAGGGGGGAGCCCAGCCGGCATCGCAGTGGCAGTTCTTGTTGCTGTTGCAGACCTGCAGAGAGAGGAGGAGGGTTGGAGACCACAAGGGATGTATGGAAACGATGGTCTGGATGGTGAAGATGGTCAATGGCAGGAGTTTGGGCTGAAGGAGCTTAACCCCTGCCAATATTCACCCCTTGACTGTCACTTGGATCACGTCTGTTGCTCTCAAATGTGTGACCGTAACGTACAGAGAAAAAAAATCATTGCCCTGCCCTTTGCAGGAACCTTGAGGACAGGTATCTCACACCCTCAGTTTTCACATCGCTCAACTAGACAACTCTGATGCCTTTAATACTTTGCATTAGGCCAGAAGTTTGCTCAACATCTTCCCCTTGGGATCTTCCCATCAAAACATCGCATTGTTGTTGCCTTATCCGACAAAACCCTGCATTCTGCAGAGGTCAAGTCTTCATGGACGTTAAGCTTTGGACAATAGCGGCTCTTTCGATTCGCTGAACAGCTGCCCTGCCTTTTTGCAGCCCCAGTTGTGCTTCTGACTCTTGCTTTACTCTCAGAGGGAACAAGCACCTGCTCTGAGCTCTAAACACCCTCCAGTTCAAACTGGACCCTGATCCAAATTTTGCAGATGGTCTTGACATCAGAAATGATCTTATTCCTCTAACTTGGACGTGGGTAAGGAAAGATCTCAGCTCGGTCTCACCCATAGCTGACGCATGTGAGAGTTATGAAATGCAGATGCCCGGTGCCTTGCAATGCTCATT
>NW_010138693.1:90745-91088 GCF_000699245.1 Pterocles gutturalis
GCTGGAGAAACTTGGTTTTGCTGAAGCATCTCCGCTCATCTCAGGAGCATGCCGTAGGTCTCAGGCAATAACTCACCCCATGGCCGTTGCACCGGGAAACGCACTTTTCCAGCTCAAAAAGGGAGGCATTCTGGCACCGGCGATCTTTGCAGACCTGAAAGAGCGCCAAGAAGCCAAGGTAAGGGAAAGACCCAAGAGACAGGGGACATATATCTTCTGGCTTCACAGATGGGAGTCCTCCAGAAAGCTGGTGTCCATTGGAAAATGCAGCTTAAATCATATTGTTCCTGGTCAATGCATTTCATTCCAATTTTCAGCACAGCCCAGGAAACCTCTGCCATTC
>NW_010138693.1:91156-92967 GCF_000699245.1 Pterocles gutturalis
ACAACCCACCTGGCAGCTCCTGGAGAAGGCATCTCCCATCTGGCCCTAAAAGGCAGGCATCAGCCAAAAAAACCAACACTGGATTTCACAACCAGCCATCCTTTCTCATGAAAATGTCAACATTTTGGCTTCCCATCCCAAAGTGTGATGAAAATTTCACAACTAAAATGCTAAATAGCAAAGACCATATCTCCCCAGCCAGCTCTGTCTGATGTGCATCCCTGCCACCGCATTGTCTACCAGGCTTCTGCCCTTTCTCAGATGCACTGACCCTCCATAAAGTACTCGCAGATGTAAAAAAACCAAATCCTCAGCAGCAACTGTTTGGATCTGTCGTCTTGATTCCTAGCACAGCTTTCCCCTAGGAAACAGTTTATTCATAGGAGGAAGCCTCATCCTGGGGTGTGCAATTCTTGTTGGGATTGCTCCACTGTGTATTAAATGAGTAGAGAAGTATGGAAGCCAGAAAAAAGAATTTGGTGCCCTACACACAAGCGTCTGGTGATGTCTAGAAATGCCCTGGTTGAGATGTCACCACAGCAATGTCTCTAAATATGAGGGGAACCATGTCCCACGGCCCAGCTTTAATCATAGAATCCCAGAATGGTTTGGGTTGGAAGGGAACTTCACGATCATCCAGTCCCACCCCCTGCCATGGGCAGGGACACCTCCCACCAGCCCAGGTTGCCCAAAGCCTCATCCAGTCTGGCCTTGAACACCTCCAGGGATGGGGTATCCACAAATTCTTTGGGCAACCTGCGCCAGTGTCCCACCACTCTGCAGAGAAGAACCAATGTCCACACTGGAGCTGGGATGAGAGCCAAGGAGCTGATCTCCTGTAGGACACCCCAGCCCCAGGAAGAGGTACTCACCATCCCATCTCCGCATTTTGTCCCCGTCATGACCAGCCCAGGATCAGAGAGGTCTTCTTCGTCATCCTTGGCGGTGTACATGTAGGTCCCCCGACACTTCACCTCCCGCCCGTTGAAGCGGATGGTGGTGTCGATGGAGACGGTGTTGGTCCCCTGGGGCTTCTTCGCCGAGCTCTGGCACTGAATCTTGCCACACATTGCATCCCTAGGAGCAGGACACAGCCGGGGTGATGGCAGGGGACATGGGTACCAACTGCTTCACCCTTCCTGCCCCATCACCCCCTGCCCCACTGCCTGCTGGGTCATCTCCCTCTGAATTTATGGGAGGTTGTGATGGGAGAGGGTCAGCAGGTTCAGGAAGGTCTTAGATAAACCATGGACAGCACAGAGGAATGCTGGAGGGAACAGGCAGGGGTGGTCCCTCTGTCCCTGGTCTAACTGGGGATACTGGGGAGCACGTGCTCCCTAAAGAGCATCTCCTCTTTGATTTTTCCTTCAGGCTGGGCTGGGAGGTGACACATGGTGGGACAACCTCCCAGCAGTGATGGGGACTCAGCCCTGGAAGGACCTGGTGGCTTCCTCAGCTCCACAAAATGGAACTGGCCCAAGGAGTGATGCCAGGAGGTTGGGGTAGGGCACCTGGGGGTGTGGGAGGAGGAGATGGGGCACCAAGGGGTGCCAGAACCACACCCACCTCTTCTCACACTTCACGTAGCGCCCTTGGCTGTCTTTGCCGCAGTTGCCGTAGGTGTTGCCGGCCATGTTCACATCCTGGAAACAGGCATCTGGGGCTGGCCAGGCACCTGTGGGGAGGAAGGAAAGGTCCCAGTGAGATGGGGAGAGCAGCCAGCAGGGAGAAATACTGAAACTGGGAGCAGTGGCTGGATGTTCATGGAGAAAATGAAGATGATCTGAGGCTGGAGCAGCTCCCGTGCGAGG
>NW_010138694.1:0-1348 GCF_000699245.1 Pterocles gutturalis
GAGGGAGGAAGCCGCACGGCCGCCCGCCAGCAGGGCTTCACCTCACTGCGACAAAATGGAGGACAGCAGAGGCCAAGGGAGTCCGCTGGAGACAGCAGTCTGGGGCGCTTTTAGCCTCTGGAGAGCGGCAGGGTGCGTCCCCCAGCCGTGTGGAGCATCCCGCCTCTGGGAGCTGGAGAGATGATTTCTGCAGGAGCAGAGGTGTTTTAAACCCGAGGGAGATTGCCAGGCAAGGAGAAAGGTGGTTTATGGCCGGGCACGACAAGCTGCTCGCCTCCCATCAGCCTACACCTCGAGTTCTTCCTGATTTTGAAGATGTGCCTACACAGCATTAAATTTCATCTCCTTTGCCATGTGGGTACCAGAATGGAACAGCTTGGATTTAGTTAACATAAACCCACCAAAAGGTAGAGTAAATGTCTGTTAAAAACCATCTTAAAGCTCAGGTTCTCCATTTGGTGTCGCTCCAGTGGACAAATAGGCGCACAGGGAGCGAGTGGCCCAGATGGGGCTTTAGATGGAAAGGCAATTCCTCCCCACACTTCAAGAAAACGCCAGAAAACCACCACCCATTCCTTGGCTGATCACTCATCTAGCAGAAGAAAAGCCTGTTTAGTTACTAGCTTTCTCAAGTGCATCCAAGGGATTTTTGCCAAGAATGCTGGACTAATCCCAAAATAAAAAACAATGCTGTGTCTAGCTGGATGGAAGCAGCAGCTTTTTTTAAACATTGTTCTTGAATGAGGAGTAACAGACAGACCAAGGCAGCTACTTTGAAAGGACAGCATTAAGACTTGCAGCTTGGGCTGTCAGGCACACCAAGTCAACATTTATGAAAAGCAATATAAACAAGCTCTTGATTTTTGTTTTTGCTTCTTAAGACTCAGCCAGAGTTGCATAGCTCAGCTACATTCAAATGGCATTGATTTATACAGCATGCAAAGGCCCTGTCAGCTCCAACACTCATTTCTACATTAAACTCATCTGGAAACAGAGCGAACTATCCAGACATCACTTTGGGTTTCCCATAGCATCCTTCCTCGACAATGTTACCAAGAACTGGAGTATCATGAAGTCCAAGTTCTAGCCCCAGAAAGACACACAATTCTGCAGGTTTCACAGAAGGGTTTGGGTTGGAAGGGACCTTGAAGACTCCATGGAGTTCTAACACCTCCCACCAGCCCAGGTTGCCCAAAGCCTCATCCAGCCTGGCCTTGAACCCCTCCAGGGATGGGGCATCCACAGCTTCTCTGGGCAACCTGGGCCACTGTCCCCTGTGCTCAGGACCCCAGAGCTGGATGCAGCCCTGCGGGCGGGGGGGTCACCAGAGCAGAGCAGAGGGGGCCAC
>NW_010138694.1:1361-13540 GCF_000699245.1 Pterocles gutturalis
GGCCACGGGGGGTTTCTGGGCTGGGTCACATTCAGCTTCTCACCCCCCAGCACCCCCCAGTCCTTCTCTGCAGGGCTGCTCTCCATCCGTTCCCCTCCCAGCCGCTGTCTGTGCTGGGGGTTGCCCTGACCCACGGGCAGGACCTTGCCCTTGGCCGTGTTGAGCTCCAGGAGGTCAGCACGGTCCCACCTCTCCAGCCTGTCCAGGTCCCTCTGGATGGATCCCTTCCCTCCAGCGTGTCACTGCACCCACAGCTCGGTGTCATCAGCAGACTTGCTGCGAGTGCCCTTGATCCTACTGTTTCCCCAATAACAGGAAAGAACAATTACCTCTTTCTCCATCCCTTAAGATCACGTTCTTCACAACTGTACACACTAAAAGAAGTAATCCAATACAATAGTCTCAATTTATTTGAAATAATTCAGTCTGAAAATTTTTTAATTTAAAATTTACAGCACACGTGCGGAGGAAACATGTTTTGTTACAACTAAAAATTATCAGAAGAGTGCTGCAGGGTTGTTTTCTTTAATTTAACACTGTCATGGCTTTATTCAAAACACAGTTGCACAAAAATCAGTTACTCCAAAGTTTAAGGAAAGAGTTTGATAAGGAACTGAAACACACTATATACATACTGCCATACAAAGAGCATTAAAATAGGACAAAACCTCTACAAAATATAAAACCCACCCTTACGTATTTGCATGAAAAGACCACCCACCAAGCAAAAAAGTTTCAAAAGTTATCTGGAGGCTCTGTATTACTTATTTTAAAAATGCTACGCTGTTTAATTGCATGCCAAGCTGACAAATATGAAACTATACTTAGATGGTAACACTGAGGAAAAGACAAAGTTACTTAGGAAGTTGGGTTTTGTGTGAGGCTCAGGTTTTTAGATGTAGCGGCTGATGCAGGACACTGCAAGTTGTTTTTTTCAGAAATGTTACGTCTGCCTATCTTGGGGAAGGTCTGCTAACCCCTCCTGGCTGTATTCTCTTCTACTGGATTAGCTCATCCAATGTCAATTGGACTGCTTACTGAAACCAGACCAGTACTCAAATAATTTTAGCCCATCAAAATAGATTTTTTTTTTTTTCTATTTATAACTAGTTTTATATGCACCAGTAAAAGATAGTTAAGGAAAACCCTGACAACGAGGTACTTTAAAGTACACACTTATAAATAATAGGTTTCAATCATTCACCGAGACTAAAAAAAAATACGCAAAAAGATGGGAAGACACACTTTTCTACCTCAAAGCTGAGCGCAAAGCAACTGCCTTGAACACAGAGCCTCCACGACAAGATAGGATGTGCACTTACCTAAGATTTCTATTCGTTCAGTACTCATACACAAACACAGGAACTTAGATTGTGGTTGCAAATGTAGTTTTACCACGACTTTTCTAGTGTCTTTACAGATAATTAATTAAAAAACGCAAAATCCATTTAGTCAGTTCATTTCCAAGTGTATTGCCATCTGCCTGGCTCCCTTCACTCGGACGCCGTTCACGGCTGGCTATGCTTTACAGCTACATCAGAAACTACGATTTAAGGCTCTATTCGGGGGAAAAAAAACCCACACACACAAGAAACTGGGCTTTGCAGAACTTCAACCCTGCAGTATCTAAACTCGATTGAAGAGTTGGAAGTCACATTTAAATCTGCTAGTGTGTGAAATAATTAAATATTCACAGGTAACCGATCCATGGGCGACTGGCTCTTACTGAGGTCCAGGAAATCTCCCTCTTCCCCACCCTTGGTGTCTCCCCCAGGTTAATGGCAGCTATTGTCAGCCAAGACAGATATAAAAATAAGTCTCTTGAATAAAGCTGTGTGTGATATTTGGTTCAGTACCTACGTGAAACAATGTAAATTAGTTTTTTTTTTAATCAAGACGACTGTTTTAAATCCAAATCATGACCGAAGGAGGAATGCTGGATGTCTGAACTTGTTTTGCAGTGGCTCAAACAGCAAACATGACTCCACTGGGGCAGAATGATTAAGACCTGTTGGTCACACTCAGGCTGCTAGAGAAGAGTTTGCACGTCTCCTGTACTTGCCACCAGCTGTAGGCAATGGAAAAGTTTCTGCAGCCATTCGATATAAAAAACCCTATTATCTAGTATTATACATGAACTTGAATGGTTTGCCTACAGACAGATTTTTAAAAGTTTAAAAGGTGACCTGCGAAGAAAGACTTATGTTCATCTTTCTCCCTTCAATGATTCTATAAAAGTGCGTGGGGCTGTTTGGAAAAAAAAAAAAAAAAAGTGTTTGAAGGGGTTACCCGTTAATTTCTGGATTAGAAGTGCATATATTTTATAGCCAAACACCATAATTGTTGCAGAATTCCTGAAATGACAATGCAGAAGCAAAGTGAGTGAAAGTTCAACAAAGACGTCTAGCAAAATGGTTTAAAACTACAGATTATTTGCTTTTGTTAATACCTGCGATGACTATGTATTTTGGACAAAATGTGAGGATTACAACCCCTTCAGTCTGCCAAGATATGTTCTTGGAAGTATCTAGTGAATACTCCAGCAAACACTGAACATCTGAACAAGCCAGGGGAAAAAAGATCTTCTTGAAACCCACTTGGGCTTTACAGTGGAACACACAAAATGGGACAGAAGACTTAAAAAAAAAAATCTTACAGGAATCACCTTTTAAAAAGCTGAAATAAAGGTGTGATCTGGTTGTTGATTTCAAATAGAAACCCTGGTAAACTCGGACTATAGTCAACATCTCATTTCAGAGACTGGAATTTGCCATATAGCATTTTTGAGTTCAGCTTTTTAAGTATAAAAACTTTAAAATCTTGAAGGAAATTCACAATATTAAACCCAAGTGAAATGGGTGCTTTAACTCTGGGCTAATGACGACCAACACAGCAAGCTTGTACAAAATTAAAGAGCTCCAAATAAAAGTCTACGGGGAAAAACTTGACAATGGCTTCAGTGATTATAGGGCTGAAAATTGTTTTCTACGTACAGGTTCACTAACAGGCTATTATATCTTATTTGGAATGATAAAAAGGGCAAGAATAATAAAACCACACTTCTATAAAAAGTTAACATATTCTCTTCTGTAGGGACATCTATGGTACATGGAGACATACAGATCTGCATAATCACTATTGCGTATTCTGGAACTTAAGAGTCTGGTCCTACTTGCGTCTAGAACAAATTAATCGTCCTCTTCCTCGCCTTCATCTTCAGGGTCTCGTTTCCTCTTCTCCCCTCGAATGCCCTCTGCTAAGGAAAAGAGGTATGCATACATCTCATCACCTTCTGCTCAGACATCATCAATGCACCGTTATACTTTTAGAAAAGGGAATTGAAAGAGATTACTGTTGGTTTGTGGTGAACGCATTCACCACTAGAACATCTCTGTTGCTTATGGCTCTCAAAAAAGATCAGTTTACATGACTCTAAATAATTCACGCAGGCCGTATTAAACTCAGTTTGAGCTAAGTGTGCCATGTTCCATACAGGAATTATCAAGATGAAGTGAATTTATCAGAAAGTGTTTCTGTGAACATATATTTGAGAACTAAAATAGAAATGACATTTTTGCATCTCCCCAACTTTAGGAGCTGCGTACATCCTGTCCAAAACTCAGCAGCTTCTGCAGATACCCAGTGAAACACACTCCCTTCTCTCTCCAATGACAAAATGATATGAGCATCTTGCATAAACACCTTTGAGCTTATTCTTAGAAAAATGCTTGATTTGGTCAGTGGACTATGCGCTCTTGTGGTGAAATCATGAAATGCAATTTTGTCAAATCTAATAGATTTATTTTCCAGCAGTCATTTCCTGGCTAATTAGCCATCCTGACCTCCTGCTTTGTTGTCTTAATAGATTCCAAGGCTGCATTTGTAAAAATTGAAGAATTATCATTACCACTTCAGAATTTCATTTTTTTCAACCTCCAAAAAAACTGTTCCATTCAGCCAAGCGTACCGATGAGATGGGGACTAGTCTGGTGAGAAACTCTAGAATTTGCCTACGCTTTACACAGACTTCAGGACGAATACAGAACTTTGCTGCTAGGGGTAGTTTAGAGATTAGGACAGAGTTCCTAACCATTAGAAAACTGAAGTTGTGGAAGAACCTCACAGCAAGAAAAGTACAGAGGAGAGCCAGCTACTTTTAGGATGAAGCTTAAATTTTTTTTTAAAGGAACTTCAGCATCATTGACTGGTGATAGCAGGAGACTCCTATCTGCTGTCTTAATCTTCCCGCTTGGCGCACAGAGGTGCATACAACCCACCCTCCACCTACAGATCGGAGCACACCGATATCTGCACAAGAACCCAGAAGAACCCTCTGCCCTATAGACCAACTTCTGTTCCAGCAGCAGAGAGCATCAAACATCAGGCTGCTCCCTACCCTGACAGCTTGGAAACCTCAAACAAGGTGAAAAAAAGAACGAGCGATATGTTTGTCTTCTTTAACTTCTTGCAGGTCTTTTTTAAAATATCAAAAGATAAAATAAGTCATTTTATGAAAAAATACTCAACCCACATCTTGCAAACACAACTTTGTTCTGCAAGATATCAAAGGAGCCGTTATCAGCCTGCAAGAATGCCACATTTTCCACATCAGTTACACACACAATACACCGTACCCTCTTAAAGCAGGATGAAGCACACACACGGGCATTTTTTTTTTTTTTGCAAGCTTTTGCCTGTTATGCACGTGTCTGACATCAAAAGACTAATTAATTTATTAAATTAAGAAGTTACAACCATTGATAAAAAGGCTAGATAGAAAAAAATACGATTAGGCTCACTAGCAAAACCGGACACGGGGCTGAGCCGGCCTCCTAGGAGTTGCCTCTGAAGCAGCAAAGTTTACTGGAGAAGCCACTTGCAGCTTGATAAAGGGAAAAGATACAGCTGCTCCTGCTTTGCCAGGGGAGCCTCCGGTGCGTGTAACAAGGTATTTTAAATGTACGTAAGGACCATTTGCAAGGGATCCAGAACAGTCTCTCTCCTCTCCATGCTGGAAAATTAAAATTTCTAACTGTGTAGATGTTTCATTTTAGAAAACTGCTTCAACAAGAAAGCTGTCATTTCTTCCTTCTTTGTATTTTACAAGTGAGTGGACAAAAAATATCAAATACTGCCCAGCTACTTTACTATCTGCTCAAGCTCTTGCTTAAACTAATCCTAAAATCCTTCACATACCTTCAGAAATGGATCAGCCAAACCGTGATTTATGCCATGGAAGTGCACATCCCAAACTCGCAAAGTTACAGAATTATAAAGAATCGATTGTTTTAGTCACAACTTTAATAACTTGAGAACTTACCTTCTTCCTCCTCATCACCTCCTTCTTCAACATAGTCATCATCATCATCTTCATCCTGTACAAAAAATGTGAATATTTCTAAAATTGATATTTAAGTTTTGCTTACAAGCTCATCCTGAGCAAAAATTCAAAAAAAAATCTCACTCGCTCTGTTCAGAGGTCACATTCCACATTTACTTTTTTGCTACCGGACATCTGCACAAGGATAGGCAGCCAAGCTGTCTAGAGTCCGTTTCATCACCCAAACCAGGGTGTTATCTCGCCCGGTATTCTCGTTTCTTTGTTTTTCCCACTTTTATCACTACCTTATGCCAGCTCAAGAGCAAGTTATTGCAGAACTAACTGAAGAGGCCACGACAGCAAAGAGAGATGACAAACAGCTTTAGTTTTCCTTTTTACGCATTGTCATTAAAAGACAAGAACAGAAAGCAGAACAGCTAATATCTTCACAAAATGATTGTTTCTATGTCAAACAAATTAAATTGTTGGGTTCCCCCCCCGTTGTTTTTTTTTTTTTTTAAAAAAGCTGATAGCTGAAAAATGTAAACCAATTAACAATCAGCAGCCCCAGAAAATTAAACAATAGTGCAAGATCTCTGCCCTACTGGCACCACGTCGAGCCTTGAAGACAAACTGAACTCTTATTTAGATCCATCTGCATTTTATACAGAGTACTGTAACAAGTGAAAATGTGAAAACATCCGAGAGCCCATCTGGCATTTCCCCTTAGAACACTGGAATTAAAAACCGTTCTGGATTAATTCATTACAATTAGAATGGCGCATGATTTCATTGTTGAAAATCCAGGGAAAAGCGACCAGCCTAGAACGCTTTCAAAACTTTACGTACTTCACCCTGACTACCGTCCGTTCCTTGCCTAAACGAACGCAAAACACAAACTCAGGATCTGGCTTTGCTGCGCCATCGACAGCAGGTTCTGAACAACCCCAACATCCCCACGGCTCTGCAGAGCACACATGTATACCAACCACCACACACGATTAATTCCTGATATTCTTCCTCCTTTCCCTTTCCAAAGAACTATCTCTAGGGTCTTGGCTGCAGAACAGATTTAGTAATTTAGTTTGAGCTTCATTCATTGTGTTACAGCCGTTACCTCTTCTACTAAGGCAGAAGTTGCATTTGGAAGCAAATCATACGAGCGCTGGTTACAAGAACAAAATGAAGAACACAGAAGAGTTTAGTTCAAGATTTTCTCCACACCCATGTGAAACACAGCTGATGGGAAGAAAACTGTTATCGAAAGGAATGGAAATGATGTCCACAGGGATTTTTTTGGTCTGTAATGTGTGAGCTGCTTGCACAGACTCGCACACAAAACCCACGCTAGGCACACTGTCCCACTGAAACCCCTGTGGCTGTCAAAGGAGAGTCCTGCATCAGAACTCCTGGGTTTTGCCTGGCAATCATCACTTAGACATGACCAGTTTATAACTCCAGGAATCTATTCATACCCTTGTAACATGTGTATATTTCCTTATTCTAGCTCCTTAATCCTCCTCCACTTGTTTTTTAGCACAGTACTACTCAGAAGATCCTTTGGGCTATTTTCCACAGCTCTTCACACCACCACTAAGAACATTTTAAAATGAGTGCATGCTAATAGAAACAGCATTTATTACAGCAAAAAACACAGACTTTTCCTTTGTTTCATTTTACTTGAAACACTGGTAACTTGTTGCTACTTCATCCCCTTCTTTCGCAAGAGCAGGGTATTTTCTTTGGTTTTCCAAATAAATTAATTTATTCTCCTTAATGTGTATTTCTACTCTGACAGTTTAATGGGTAGGAGCACATAGTTTCGAAACGTTGGGGAGAACAGCTCCTTTAGCTTCCAGAGAATAAAGAGGCTCAATCATCCTGCAGCATTAAGGGGTGGGATAGAAGTGAACCGAGCCTTGGACGTCAGCCAGGACCATCTTCAGAGCTGACAGCCACCGCTCATGTTCAAGTCAACACTTCATACCTCAGTGACAGCAGAATTCTCTCTAAAATATCTCCCTGCATCTACCCTGTGCCGTCTACACAGACGTCTGGAAGCAGTTTTTTCTTCGTTCCTTGGATTTGGGAGAATTTACAAACTTTACCTGAATCTCTTCTTTCATCAGGTATGAAAGACCAACTTCCTCCTCCTCTTCTCCTTCGCCCAAATCTGAGCCTCCATCATCTTCATCATCTTCCTCTTCATACTCTCCTGGAGGACCAGCTTCATCCTCATCTTCATCATCATCATCTTCATCTCCTTCTGAAAGGAAGGACACACTCGTACGTATGTGCTGAAAGTTGTTTCATTAAATCCTCTTTATGCAGGTTTGTATACAGCAGGCTAAGCTAGTTGGAACTGGGTTTTTTAAAATTTTTTTTTAAATACAGGCAACATGTGGGAAACAAGCATGATTTTCATTAAGTTATTCTTTATAATTTTTTTCCCTGAAAAAGGTTACGAGTGTTTTTACATCACAAGCTTCAGGCAAAATTCTCGATGCCCGAAGCAGCCACATATGCAAACTCCTGCAAGGGAGCTGAAAACTTCATCAGTGGAAAGGGAAGAGAGGCTTCTCCACAGCATCAAATTGTAAAATATTTAAAGGCAAAACCAGCTTAAAATACTACATTTATCTGTTATTTAATCACTTACTACGAAACCCCCACAGTTCCAAAGTGAGGATCTCTCATTTCATCTCTACGCCTGGAGCATATTATCGCTTTCATAGCTTCCGTGAAGCCAATTACAAGAACTGACAAGGTGATTCAACACTTAAATTCATTTTCAGGTTAATAACCCATTAATCTATTTCCAAATATTGGGTTTATTTTCACATTATCAACTCTGTAGCCTTCACTGAGTTCTTTTAAACACGGGCTTCCAAACTTTGACGTGCCCGAGGACTCGCCAGCAGCCCACTGACAGCCGTGACCCAGCCTCCAGCGGTGCCAGCGCTCAGCAGATGATTTAAGGCACAAATAAAACACCGAGAAACCCCCGTCATAGTGATACAGCCCAAACCTCGCCAGTTCTCTGTGCAGATTTCGAACACAGGTGGGGATAAGACACTGCATCTCAACAACAGCCCATCATATTTGCTAACAGCACTCAGACACACTTTGGATGGGTTTTTTCTGAACAGCTTTGACCGTGTCAGTCCTCTGTTCAGCCATGCAGGCATCCTGCTCCTGCAATCACACCAACGGAGAATTCGTACCCACGTGCTGACAGACCTGTACCTGTGGGTTTCCTTTTCAGTCGGGAAACAACGGAACAAGATGTAGGAACAGCCTCATTAATAACCATAACTGAGGTCAGATCAAAAGGAACCATGTACCTTTTTTTTTTGGAACAAAAACCTTACACGGGACTGAAGCCATTCCAAAAACCAGTAAAATTATAATTTTTGATACAAAATAATGTGAAGTTGTCCCCCTGCTTTGTATCACTCCTACTGGCAACAACTTATTCAGAAAATGTTCATCTTTGTAACAGTATCTTTACTCCGATTTCCTTAACCTGGGAAGGCTTCTGCAAGAACATTCAAAACCTTTGACAAGAGTTTTCCTTCTGTATCACAGCGTGCTAACACCGACCCAGTTCTACAAGTCAAAAATGAGAGCCCAGAACCGTGCTAGTGCATTCCAGAAGTCACTTTACCCCACACTGCATTTACATCCTTATTTACCCTCATCATCATCATCTTCTGAGTCCGGAGCCTCGTTATCTTCCTGATCAAATCCATCTAGGTACGTGATTTGCTGAAGCAGCTCAAAAATGCTGTCTCTGTAGTCCTCGAGGTTTGTAATCTCACAGTTGAACAGGTCAAGGCTCTTCAAGTTTTTGAGATTTTGCTGAAAATAAATGAAAAGGGTTTTTTTTTTCCCCCCCTTATTTCTTGACCTGGTACTTCAAGTTACAGCACGGACACAGCCCAAACACAGCTAGCCCTACAGCCAGCTACTGAATTCACTCTGTCCCTGCCCCTTCGCTTCCAGTCCATATTTTGACCCCACTAAACACAAACTTCAGGGAGTTTTTTGCAGCCTTTAGAACTAATGAAGGTGCTTCTGCAGATCAGCTCCACAGCCTGTTTGCAGCACGCCCAACGCATCCTGGAAGCACCAGACCACCGCGCACAGAGCGCCCAACACACC
Source organism: Pterocles gutturalis (assembly GCF_000699245.1). NCBI lineage: Eukaryota > Metazoa > Chordata > Aves > Pterocliformes > Pteroclidae > Pterocles > Pterocles gutturalis. The sequence continues at coordinate 10,846 of NW_010138694.1, forward strand.
CTCGGGTCTGGCGTTTGTTTGCAGAGCCTGTTTTTGTGCAGGCAAAAACTTCACAACTCCAGTAAAAAGCTTTACTGATCACAGGCATCTTGCGAGGAGCAAGCAAGAGGCACTTGGTAGGATTTCTAGCTACACTACAGGATTTGCTTTCCAAACAATAAAGACGAGACAACTGGTGGGTGATTTTCTCACCTTTCAGTCTCTACATGCATACAGAACGAGCCACCTGCAGGGCTTGGCAAACATCTAAATAAATGCATTTCTTCTCTGGAGCGCTGGAACTGCTTTAGTTGGTCTACTAACCACTGGGTTAAAGCACCGTTAAAGTAGATGAAGAATCGTTATGAGCAATTTTTAAAAAACACACATATCAAAGTCCTAAAAAAAAAAAATCTAGAAAAATGGGTGCACAGATCAGGTAGCGACAGGCGTTGGCAGCTTCCTCCTATCTTTAAATAACCTACAACCGGTGCTTCCCAGGTCTGCTGCTAACTGACCGCCTCGTACACAATCCTAATCGCTTCCCACTTTAATGAAAGCTTAAGGCAGTTGCTTATTAGACAAACTATACCTCAACAAATGAGCACAGGAGGATTAGCGAGACAGAACTTGGATACTTTTCTTTCAAAAGACAAAACAGCAGCTCAAAAATCTCTCATTCCGTACCTCCCCTCACTAACACAGAAGGAATTTTACAAGTCCTGCCTCTCATAACCATGACACCGAGTTAATCAAGTCGGGACCAACTGGCACACTGACAAACCTAACACACCGTGGTATCATCTCACCTGAGCCGGCAGGAAAAAAACACACAGGACAGGTAAGGAAAAGAATTTCATTTTGCAAGCCCTTCAGCTGGAAAGGAACAGAAGCAGCTACAACATATCGCGCTGTACCTGCCGATTTCTCACACTGTGATAGTTTAACCCCACCCCCCCCGATTTGTGTTTCAATACTGTGCTTGGAAAAACTCCTCATACACAGCCCCTGCAGCCAAGTTTATACCATTCCATTGCAAAAAAAAAAAATCTTGATTAAAACCCCTGGTATTTATTAGATGTCAGCTTTCCCGCAGCCTCTCCCACGTTGTACTTACAAGAGCTTCCACAGTGCCAAGATCTTTGATTTTGTTGCCACTTAGATTGAGATATGTGAGATTTGGACACCTTTCTGCAAGGACCTCCAGGCCTCCTGAAATGATGTTGTCGCTCAGCTCCAACTATTACACAGAAAAAAAATTAAGGAATTAAATGGCTAGATTTATACCATCAGATTCAGACCTGCAGCGTAAAAATGACGAAAAACGGGAAAACCCTTCACCAATTCGATCACAAAGCCAAACACAGTCCCACAGGTTAACAAGCACTAGTTGTGATAACACACTGGCTGTCAAAAAGTTATTTTTGAGAATTTTAAAGTACTCCTTAAAATCTTGTGGGCTTGGATACCTCAATTTTAAGTTAGCAGAATCCACAAAACTGGAATTCACCCTGGCTGGGCAACCCAACGGCCTGTCCCCAACCATCAGCACTCAGGAAGACACGGCCAACCTTCACATTTTTAACAGACCAGCCTTTCCCACCCTGAGAGCCGCTGACCAAGCCCAATCCGGCCATAATTAACCGGAGGTACCCAAAACGATTTCAAATCTTAAACAAAAAAACATATTTCAAGGGCTGAAAGGCAGAACCGCGGGTTGTCACCCATGACTTGTACTTCTCAAAGCACTGGCTGGCGAGCAGACGTACCTTTCGGAGCTTACTCAAGGTGGGGAGTTTGGCCAGCGATGTCAGCTCCACGTTGGCCATGCTAAGAAACTCGAGTTCTTTAAATGAATCATTCAGCCCTTCGATTTCCCCGTTGCTGGATCGGCAGTTATCAAGCACCAACTCTGTCACCTTTTGAAGAGGACAGCAAATCACTCGTCAAGTTTAACGAGCATCAAAAAACCACACTCTTCACCCCGACCACAACCTGGAGACTGCTGAGTATCCGCCGGTTTGGTGTTGGGTTTCCATTTCGACTCGCGGTCTGAAATCACTGAGACGCGCCCATTTAAAAAAAAAATAAAAATGCAACAGCATGCTTCAAATTCTGCAAAAACTGCCACCTCACCCCAAAGAGACACTTTTATAACTTCCTGTAGTGCCACCACAGCCAGGGGCACCCGAGCGAGCCGCGAGCTTGTTTCTAAAGCCTAATAATAGACCTGCGCATCTTCAAATCTACAAGAACGTTCAATTTCTTTCTGAATTCTAAACTTTCTGGCTACAGATGATTGCAGCAGCGAGTTCTGCAAGTTCATTAAACCCAATTAAATAATTTCCTCATGCCAAAGCCACTAAAAACAACCAGATAATCGATACAGGTCATGTATTTTGAGAAGCAGTAACGAGGAGCAGCCAACTAACTTGAAATTATTTTATCTACAGTGGAACATACCGTTCATCAGAAAGGACATGAACAATCCTTTCCCCTTGTACGCTTTTAAATAACATTTTAAGACTGTGGCAGAGTGGCACAACTTGCCAGCTCCAAGTCTCGCTATTGTTTTACTTTTCCTTTCCCCTCGTACGCTTTTAAATAACAACATTTTAAGACTGTGGCAGAGTGGCACAACTTGCCAGCTCCAAGTCTCGCTATTGTTTTACTTTTCCATCAAAAATAAAAAAATTAAAAAAAATAAAAAAAGGAC
>NW_010138695.1:0-236 GCF_000699245.1 Pterocles gutturalis
GCCGCTCGTTTGTGCGGAGGGTGGGAGTGGGGCTGCCCGGGCGGTGGGCTGTGCGGGGTGCGTCCGGAGCGGTGCCCTGGGTGAGTTTCAGGAGGATCTTTCTGTCCGTTTTTCTTGTTCTTTCGTTATTGTTCGTTTCCAGTGTAGTTGTAAATGTTCAGAAAGTGGCAGAGGGCTGGACTGCTTCAGCTGGCTGTGGCTGCGTGGTGACAGGGACTGGGCTGCTCTCGGCAGGG
>NW_010138695.1:260-11417 GCF_000699245.1 Pterocles gutturalis
TGCTTTCCTCAGCTCCTCTAAGTGTGTGTGTGTGTGTTCACATCCCTGTAGCTCACGTTTCTGAGGGTTGGAGGAGTTCTGTTTAAGCTCCTGGGTTGGCGAGAGTTGGAAGCTGCTTAGTGACTAGATAGAGCAACCTCCTTGACAGAAGTTGAGTTCGTTTATGAATTTGGTGGTGAAAAGGAAAAAGCTCAGCTAACCTTTTCTGATGACAGTGAGATGTAGTATATGAAAACAGACTGCTGTGGCCTATATTTCTGTAAGATTTGTCAGTCTTAAAATACTTTTTGCTGAACTAAACATAGGCAAAATTTTCAAGTTCTTCACTGAGATATTGCTGAATTGAAATCTCAGTCTGGCAGGCCTTGAGTTTTTATATTAGCTACTTGTAGTTGAGGTTACTTTTAAAATAAAATGAATTACCTTGCTTTTGGGATGAAGGGTAAGCTGCGGTGGAGGTTGCTAGTATTTAGGAGGGGAAAACTAATGCTGGCTTTGAAAAATAACAGTAAGAGAATGAGTAGACTCTCTATTGGAAGGAAGTGGATTGAAAGATGAGGTGGAATGATGTGTGACTTGTTTTATGTTACCCAAATGCCCCTTCAGACGCTTTATTGTGCTGGGCTTGATGCACAGGGAAGATTATTTGGGCAGATGCAATTGACTGAATGAGGCATGGCTGGCATTTTAATGCTGTAAGAACAGGTTTTCTGCTTTCCAAAAAATATTTCTGAAGAATTAAAATGGCACATTCCTTTTCTGTCTGCAACCATTTTCAAAATGCTGTATCAGTAGCACCAGCTAATCAAGGCCTGAGTGGCATTTTACCTAAAAAGGTATTTTGCAGTATCTGTGGTAGAATAAAAGGCTTAATAAACATTAATAACTGCTGTATGGTTTAAAAAAAAAAACTATATTGGTACTGTGCTAAATATAAATACTACTTTGTGCTTTTAAAGAGATAGCTAACATAAATGGATGCATCTATCTTCCTGACGTTTTCTTGATGTTTCTTGAACTGCTTAGGCCCTTGATATTTCTTTTTCTCGCTGATTCACTTTGAGGTGTTGAGGATTGTAAATGTGGTGCTGTTTTTTCTTACCTTTTTCAGTAAATATAGGATTTGCTCTCATTTCCTTCCCATATATTTGCTTTCACAAGGGTCTTATTTTCAACAGTATTCAACTTGAAGAAGCTTACTAATAACTGAGGCATACTTCTGATGCCACAGGTAGTGTTTGTGATTTCACAGTTATGTTCTCGTTATAGCTTGTTTCTTTCAGTCCCTTTTATTTTTTAGCAAAGGACCTATGAACAGGAACGTTGACAGTGAAGGAAATAGTGAAACTGTTCATAAAGTGCTGACTTATGCTTAAATAAAAATACTTGCGTTTTTTCCAGTCTTCCTCATGTATTGCTTGTATTACTTTTGGGTCAATCATATAGATCTAATCTGTTTGTTCTTGAAGATGTGCTCGCACGCGTTCTCTATATGAGTGCATGCTGGCTGCTCAGTATTAGTTGGTTTTACAGTCATAACTAATAGATCTGAGGAGCTTAGGGGCATTCCACTTTTAACAATTCTGATTTTTTTTTTTTCCTTGACCGTTAAAGCATAGCCAGCCATGGTGTGGAAGGAGACGCAGGGATGCAGTGCTTTTTCCAAAGAGGCCCCCTTGCCGGCTGAAGTTTTAAGGGCTCCAGATGAGCATTCCTGTTGAGTACACTGAGTCTTCCTGAAGTCTAAGCTGCCAGGCTGTCTTGTTTATATGTTCTCCAAAAAGTGGATTCTTCAGTATGGTGGTGCTTAGTGTTACGATGAGTGTTCAATTCACAGTGGTTTTAATTAGCACACCTGATATTATGTGCCCTCAGCGGTGCCCTGGTTCTTCTCTGCTCTGTCTCACTGCTAACAGATCAGAGTTGGTTTAACGGGAGGAGTCTGAGAAGGCATGTGCTTGAGGTGTGGTGGTGTCTAATTTTATTATTTAATCTTATGTATGTCAACGCTATTTGTGAGGGAGGTGAGTAATTTAGAGGTTTTTCTTAACTACATGGGGTTAAACTTTTAACTGTTTCAACTTTTTTCTTAGATTGTACATCCAGAAATTAAAGCAAGCTTTGTTGCCATGATGAAAGGGCCCACATCATATCTAAGCACCAAATACTTTTCTTATATTTTCCCACTCCTGTTGTTGTTTACAGTCTAACTGGGGTTAAACCACAGCACTTCACTTACCAGAGCAATGGAAACACTTTCCAAAAGGAAAAAAAAAAGTAGGAGTGGGATACGGAAATATTGCTCTATTATAGAATACTTGTTTTACTTAGCCTCAATGTTCATACTACAGAAATGAGTTAATAGTGAACTGTAGTTACTTTGTCATCTTGCATTATATGCTTGTGTCGTACTTTGCAGATCCCCTTCTCTTCTGCTGTCATGTGAAATATGCCTGTAAGGCTACATCCCTGTAGATTGCTTGGAGGTTTGTAAATGGTCCCTTGATTTTTCTCCTGGAGACTCTGGTTGTGCTCTAATGATGGCTGCACTGATTCAGACAGTAAAGTCCTCCAGCCTGGTGTCCTGTGGCCAACGGTTGCTTAAGAAGCAGGGTAAAAGTGCAGTGCTTCTATATTTATAGTTTTATCAGACTTTTAAAATTATTTTTGGGTGACTCTTGGCACAAGAGTCTTTCTCTCTTTCTCTTGACTACCTGGCATAACTAATAGCTTCAGCAAACTTTGCTACCCATTATGAGAAGAAGCAGCGGTCTTTCTCTCTGATGATTCTTTTGGTTATTCCAAGTGTTGTGTTTTTGATCTGTGAAAAGACAGCTTGGCCTTCAGGAGCTTTAGGCAAGGCAGATCCTTGGCCTTCAGCAACTTTAAATTTTTGTATGCAGGGCTCTGTAGCTCTGTTTGGAAAAGTTCTGAAAGGGCTGACGAGTCATAATACTGCTTAGGTCCCTAGTGAGGATCAGCTTTTCACTGTTAACAAGGGATAAAACTTTTTTTTTTTGGTAACAGGAATGTGTTATGTAAGGTTATGTTGTTTAGTTTGCTCCCTGAGTGGAAACTTCTGCTTTTGCACAGTTTCTACATGGAAAGTAAAATGCAGTTGAGTCAGCTCATTTTCACACTGCAACAGCTCCTAAAGCAAAACTTATCTTGGAGTATCTCAGTGTGGCGTGCAAGAATAAGAAGCATTAATTTAACAGTCTCTAAGTATCTTAACTTGCTGTTCAAGTAGTGCTGTCTGGTAAAACTGGATTGGGTTTATTGTTCCAAATAATAAGGTTTATTGTTTGCATTCCTTTCAACTTTTTGTTTAAACTGGTTTCTATGAGAGTGAAGTTGTATCTTTTAGCTGATAGTGTTTCTGACTTAGTGCAAAGGCTTGCTGACTCTGAAACAAAATTTGTCATATTTATTTTTTTAATCCAAGATGATATCAGCATTTGGCAGGAAGTTGCCCACATGAGACAGTGCTATATCTGAGAGTTGAAACAATTTGTTGCTTTTACAGAAGTAACTTTTCCTTAGCCTACATCTTACAAAATAGGACACTACTCGAGCAATCGAGCACGTGTATGCTGACCTTTGAACACTCTGATGAAAATCCTTTGACAAGCAAAATTACCAACTTCCCTTTTGCAGTGAATTTTCCATGTCCTTAATGTGTAATGGACATTGCTTTAGAGCACTCAAGTAAAATTACGCCTCACTGAATACTTCTACTCTTCTTCCCTACAATTATTTGTATGATAGACAAAAGATTTGTTGTTGGATTGTTGGTTTTTTTTCCACCCTCCCCTTAAGCTTCAGCATTCCCTATCCTCATTCAATCAACTTCTTTTGGGCTTCTGCGGGTGGTAGGAGCTGTAGAAGAAAACACACATCAGTGGTGGATGAGCAAAGGGAGGGAAGAGTTGGGGAGGTGTTGGCAGTAGTACTCCATTAGTGGTGATTATAATGAACTAATGGTAAGTGAAACTTTGAAGTGACTGAGACTAGTTTAAGTGTCTCAAGTGGCACCATTATTAATTTCTACAGAATGGAAGTATGTATTCAGGGTTTGTAGGATCTGGGACTTGGGTGTCTCGGTATAGTGTGAGAAGGAGGTCAAGGGTTTCCATGGGAAGAGGGGCAGACAGCGTTATGGAGGCGAATATGAAACTGGATGACTGATTCCATTTTCAAGGCGTGTGAGGGGTGGTCAGCAAGATGTTATCCTGATGTTGATCAGAAAGTGTTGTAGTTGGAGACGTAGTAGGTTAAAAGCACTAAACTTCGTGTCTCTTGTGGCCTTAAATTTGATACTGACACCTAGCTTGTAACAAAAGACAAATTTAGATTTTCATTTGCTGGTGAGATTGCGTTACCCTACTGCGTTCTGCAACATGTAAGTGACATTGTTTGGCTTTTATTAAAAGTGCTGTTGCAGCTTGCTTCCTGCATGTTACTCTGAAACGGTGCGACAGATGTCCAACAGTTTTATGCCTGTTCCTAATGGCAGATGGAGGTCTGTCTTGGTTATGTGTTATCTGGTTATTTGAGTGACAGGAGCGCAGCTTAGAGCTGCTTTTGTGACTCGGTTTGAATGCAAAGTTAAGAACACAGACTAACATTGAATGAAAGTAGGAACAGATGTATTGATTGGTTGATACAGGCTTTGAGAGAGGTACTGAAGACTTTTAGTTTGGGAATTTTTAATGTGCTTTTTGGGAAGGATTTCCTAGTCCTCCTACAAAAGGGGATCCTAGTAGAAATATGTCTTGAACTGACTTATTTCAGAATTTAACTGAAGTTCATAACAGGTGATGAAGAATGCCTGCAGTATTTATAGTGATGCTTTATTTCATGTTTTGTTATAGGAATTAGGTGTTTGTGTGTAATTCAAAGGATATTGTATTGCTTTTTGTCTCCAGTCGAATGTTATGGTAGCTTAAGCGGCCATTCCCTCAAGCTGACTGTAGATATATAAAATAGATTTCATCCTTTTCTGGTGCGTATGAACTATGCATAACAGTAACTTCACCAGAGTTGCACTGTGTAGGACTCTTGTACAAGCAGAGTTGATCCAGAGGCTTTTAGTCGCCGGAGCCACAACTCAAGACTTCAGTCAGCAACTTCCTGTCCCAACAGGGGCTGCGGTGGGATGTAATTTACTGCTTTTTAAAGGGTTTTTCACCAATAATTGCATGTAATATCAGTTTAATCTTGTGGTTTATAGCAAGCTTTCCTCTTAAATGCAAGCTAGGACGCTTTTGATTCGATTCTAGGCAGTTTCAAAGGCAAGGAAAGTACTGCGTGTTTCAGAAGACACCTCTTCTGCTGGGGAGAGCAAGCAGTGGACCAAGTTTAAGATAATCTATATTAGTTTTCCTGCTGCTGTGCAGGCTCTACTGCTTTGGGCACCAGAGAAAAAGCTTGAATGCCAGTGGCATTCTCGTATACATGTGGCAACACCTAAGAACACGTAGAGCAGACTGGTCACTAGCGGGAGTCTGGCACCAAGAAGAACAGGTTGAGTTGAAGCCATTGGGCAAAGGTAAAGTGGCTGCCAGCCAGGGGATGCATACGCTGCTCCCTGCCCCCCAAACAAAATCCTCCTTTCTTTCACCTGCCAGCCAGAAGTGGCTTTCCTCTACTGAAACAGCATATCTTGGTCTGTAGGGTGTGGCTTCTGATGGGATTGTCTGTGTCAACCCGAGCAGGGAAGGAAGGAGGAAAATACAGGAAGTCTGAGTGACTGCTGGCTGGGAGAACTTCTCTGGCTTAGCAGAAGGGACTAGAGAGGAGTACTGAAATGTGCAATGCAGGAAAATGAGATGAAGTGGCCATTAAAAGAACCTTGCATAATGTAGGACGAGAAAACTGTTATGTGCCAGGAAGATGAGCATGGCCTTTGTTAACAAGTTACGTGGTTTTGCCTGTTAATTTAGGTAGTAAAAGTCTTTCAAAAAAAGGCCTATTTCATCATGCTCATGAGACGTTAAATGCAGCAGCCCTTCTTTCCTCATGTCCTTTGCTTCCCAAACAAAAAAAAAAAAAAACCAAAACCCGCACATACCCCTATGTAGAAACAAAAAAAGCCTCCAATAAAAGTGATTTTCCCAAAGTCTATTGAGAGTACCATCTTTAAAAATAACTTCAGTGACTTTAAATCTTCTGCTTTGGCTTTTGGCCTTATTTTGCTGCCTCACTAGGTGCTTCACACGCTTTCTTCTAAAACACAACCGTATTTCAGACTTTAGGAACTGAAATTCCTAGATGAGATGTTTTATCTTAACAAAGATAATTCGTACTGGATGAGACACATAGATCTTCATACACAACCAAGATCCTTTCATCCAATCAGTTACAAAGTGAAAAACTGCCTTACTACTGCTGTTGATTTGTGCTTTTTTTTTTTTTTTTTTATGTTTATCTCTGTTTATGTTGCAGGTAATACCCATATTCTATGTAATTTTCCTTCCAGCTTTAGCAGGTCTGTGCCCTCTGAAGTCTCATCCGTTTAACGAGTGGAGTGTTGCTGCATTCCTGTGAAACTTCACAAAATTTCATCACTGCTCATCTTTTTTATTCACTTCTATCTTTATAGTGGTCATGCATAATTTATACCCACTCTGTCCAACATGATCCAATTCCAACTTTTTTTCTTCCTCTGCCTCTGACCCTATCTTGATATCCCTGAATCTCTCAAGGAGGTACTTGGCAGTCCAAGCTGTTGGGCTGTAGCAGTGTTTAACTGTCCATACTAACTGCTCCCATCCAGTCTTCCGTGCCTGTTTCAAATCTGCAGCTGATAGGATACGGGTGCACTACCTATCATGGGTACTGCTGGAATAGAAGACAGAAAGCACATTGTTTGTACCACACAAGGGGTTTTAATCTGTAAGTGATCAATGACTTGCCCATTCTTCCTCTGCTTTGTGGATTCTGGGACACTCTGTATACTTGCTTTTCAAGTAGAAGCTCTTCTGTTACAGACAATAACATGGCTCCCCAAAGTCTTTTGTTCCTTCACTCTGAATAACCAGTTCCCTATAGACATCCAGATCTACTGGGAGCCCTAAAACTTTAAGAGGCTTTTTTTAAAAAGAAGTGACATCTCAGTTTTTCACTGGACAGTCATATAGGTTCATCTGGTACAAAAATTACTGAACAAAACCAAACCTAACCTTTTTGGAGTGTTCTCATCATCACAACTGAAGCATAATATATGAATAGTGAAATTATGGTGTCAAGGTAGTATTGGTTATGTAGGATTTTTTTAATAAGGCACTTTTTTTTACCTTTTAAATGCTTAAGATGATAACTTTTGGATGAAGCGAGCCCCCTTTTTTTTTTTTCTGACAGTAATATTCAGTTAGAGTTGTCTTGGTTAAATACAACATTTTCTATGTTTTCTACATCTACAAACATATCTAATTTACAGGCAGGAGATTCAGGATCGTCTTTTCGTGTTCTGTGGGATTCCACTTCCAGGTTTTTTTCGTCTTACCTATTAAATTATGCTTTTGGTAGGGACTAATCACATATTATCTCATATTAAGCACTGGGCTTCTGAAAGAATAATCAAATATTTGTATTCCTAAGCCACCTTTTAAGTGGGGAAATCTGGTGTTCTTACCCATTAAAACATGTGGCAAAGTTTGTTTGTTTTTTTTTTTCTTGTGCAGTAAAAAGCCTTATGCTCCACATCTCAGAGACCTGAGGGAAAGAAGAGCTTCAAAGTAGATGACAGATGCACAAATCTCCTATTGCTGCATTACAGGTTAAGTGAGTGGGGGGCTGGGTCCCTGGGAGATGGCTGCAGCTGTTTCTGTTCCCTATCTAGCCATAGCTGGAGTGTGAAATACAGAGCAATTCTTGTACTAGCATGGAGGAGCAGCTGATCAGGTAGGATCCACACTGGAGCTGCTTGCAAGCTGCTTGTGGGCCACCTTTTGGTTGGTATTAATGAGGGCTTTAATTTAATGATTGCTTCAGTGGAGCCTGTGGTCTCCACTGTACTGTGTGTGCCTGTTCTCTAAGTTATGCCAGCAGTTGTCATTACAGATGATAGTAAGCTGAATTATGGAACTCACCCAGATGAAAACTAACCTGACCAAAAGAGAAAAGGATTTGGTCATGACTCTTCAGTGGAAACACCTACCCTAGTTTCAGTTAGCTGTGAAAACCGTAGATTCAACTCAAGTCTGTTGGCTGATTTAACGTTTGCTGCTCTCCAGTTGCACACTGGCTTGAAAGGAATATGTTCTTAAGGCAACTAAGTTAGTGTATTCCTCTTAGAGACAGTCAGTCTATAAATAACCCTTAAAATAAACAACCTTTGCTGTCTGGATCAGTAGTGCAATTTCAATCTGTCAAATTTATTTTAGATGAAACTGAGTTACTACCAAGTGTAGCTTATTCTACATTCAAAGTAGAACAAGGGGTAAGCATAGGTTAATTTCTGTGCACTTTCATACAGCTGTAGTAGCTAGGTTGTAAACTCTAAAAAGAGTTCTGCAGGGACCCAGCCCTTTTAAACCTGGGCTCTTGTGACAGGTAGTAATTTCACTCATGTTGAGCAGTAATAAGTTTCTGTTATTGTGTTGCTTTATAGTCTTCAAATTTGGATCAAGCATTTTTTGGTGTTTAAAATAATGCAATTCAAAGGCTGCTCAAAGCAATCTGTAAATTCTGAATTCAAAATGCTGAAAATAGAATTTCACTTTGCAGGATGTTGTCATGTTCACACTGAGGCTCTGCAGCGCATGGTTGTGGTGGCAGAGCTCCTAGGAGCACTGTTACGAAGAAGCCTCTGAAGAGCACTGTGTTCAATCTCAGTATGATAATCGGGTTATGCTATAGGTTATTGCGCTGTCAAAAACCTGAATGTTTCAAAGCGTAGGTTGGTTGAATTCTGATGATTGTAAGTGGTACTCTGAATCCCTTGTTCTCTTTCAAATAGAAAGTAGCTTATCTCAGGAAAGGGAGGTCAGGGTGGTAGCTGTGCTGTAGCTGAGGAGACCCATGCTGAAGGAAGCTGCAGTTTCCTTCGTGTTGTGAGCGTTGATCTGATCTTGGTAGTAAGCTTCAAGGTCTTATGAGCTGGAAACTGCCTTATGTTTTATATGCACATGGCACCTGCATTCCTTGTTGCATTACCTACTTTAGCTGTTTGTATATGTCTCTTGCCAGTGTAGTGTGTTCAAATTTTAAGACCTTACTGTATAAGTATCTTTCAAGGTGCCAGACACTGCTCTGTGTATCGCTGTGTAGGGCGCTGGTGTTAGATTCTTTGTATGGGTGAAAAGGCCAGTTAACCTGAAGGAACCTGTTCAGCCCACTCTGAATTTAGTAGTGCTTTGTGGATTCTTATGGGCTGTCCAGAAGGAATAGAATACAGCTTTCTCCCTGTAATTTGTGAAAGGCTGAATAAAACTGGTTGCACTTGAAATTTATTTTACAACTTTGAAAAAATGTTGACCTTCGCCCTGGTGTGTTGCTTCATGTTAATCTGCTGTATTTTTGAATGGCCGCAATAAAAGACTACTGCGTCTTGCATTTACATACAAGACATTGCTGAGATCATCTGAAAATGCCTTGCAGATGTTACTAGGGACTAAAGCCAGACCTTTGAGTTCAAAATGATTAGACTTTGTTCTTTTGTGTGAGGCTGTATGACACACGGGTGTGTTGCAAGTGTTCCCCACCCTGCCTTCTACACTGATCTTGTTTCCTACTTGGTCATTTCTTATGTTTACTGAAGTCCTTCAAGAAAGATCTAATATAAAAGCAAATTTCTGAGGCTTCACTATCTGCTTTTATAGACTGAGACAGTCTATTGATGTAGTGCGAGAAAATATTCCCTTCAAAACACCATTAAAGAAATAGTTGTGTGTTTAGTCTGAATGCTGCAATACCTACTGCTGAGAACAAAAAAAAAATAGTAATCCCTTGGTAAGCTTGTGGGGAGGATCTCCAAGAACAAATTGGTGTCCCTCAGCTGCTGGATGCATATGGAAAAGAAAAAGTTTCTGGAAGTGTTGTCCCAGAGGTCTTTCCGTGCTTGGAATCTGCATGGGTGATGTTGAAACTCTTCAGCTCTGTTCATGTGTCCAGACAAAGCTTGTGTGTGTGATCACTGCTGCTATCTGCATGTCTGTCATCCCGTGGTGAGCCAGCTGTGTAAATGAGCGCTGCAGTGTCCTTCTGTACCGATGGCTTACAACTCCTCAAAGTGTAATGAAAAGCAAATGCACTGTCAGCAAAACAGGTCTCCTCATTTTTAGTTTGATAAACAAGATATGATACTGCAGTGCATCTTTTACATTGATAGATGGGGCTGAAATGAGACTCTAGCAAGCAAATTGGGTATTAATTTTGTCACAGCTTTGCCAATTTTTGGTGTTTAATCACCTTTTAAAATTCCTTTTATATATTAAAAAAAAATCCCAACCAAACAAAAAACAACTAAACCATTTAAAATGCTGGTACATGGAGTAATAATTTTTTTTAATAAAATATTGCTTTGCCAGGGATGTTGAAATACTCAGAGGTGGTAGGTGTACAGGCTAGTGTATGCTGTCAGAGGTTGACATTTATTTGCATCCTGAAAGGTGTTGATTTGCTGGCTGATTTCTTGCTGCAGCTGCACCAGAAAGATGTTACTAAGTATACAGACTCTATGAACTTAGTGAAATGCGAAACCTATTAAATCAACTTGAGTTAAAATCGACAGGAATTGTTGTCTGCTCATACAGCTTTCTCACAGGTAAAGGGCCAGCTGCTGCAAGCTGATGTTGAGCCACATGAGGGATTAACTTAAAATACTGATTAACTGTGTAATGCAGGTAAATATTGAGAATTCTAATATTTGCTTGCCAGTGGCTACTGATTTTTTTTAACATTAATTTGTATGTGTTTCTTGTCTGCTACTTCAAGAAAATAGCCCTTCCAGTACCTTCTTGCTAAGCAGACTGAAGACCAGAGGAACTTTACCTTCTGGAAGTATTTGCTGGTTAACAGTTTACTTACTCCAGCCAGAATACTTTGGTTTGGTTGCTTTGGTTTCTTTGTGCTGTAGCATTTTCTGCAACAGAAATTGTATTTAAAAGAAGAAACAAGATAATCTGTAAGTCCAAACAGGGTTACTGTGTAGGG
>NW_010138695.1:11448-30073 GCF_000699245.1 Pterocles gutturalis
TGGAGACAAAGCTGAAACTGATTCTGTAGCACTGAAAAACCTGAGATGCTAGCTCTGGTGACTACAGGGTTAAAATCACTGGTGAGGGGAGAACAAGAGTGTACCAGCCCTGCTTTGAGAGTAAGGGACTGTTCTAAAAACTAAAGTAGCAGAATGAACTGTTTCAGCACCTCTGCTCAGTTTGTCCTGACATTCCTGTAAGAATTGCATCAGGCTGGTTTCGTTAAGGTTCATGGTAGAAAACCATTGGAACTGAGGCTGGAGGAGGAACCTCTCAGTCTGTACTGCTGGGCAGTCCTGCATGCTTAGTGCTGTAATTCACTTCTCTGGAATGTTTCCCAGTGTCTGTGTAAAACTCTTGCATTACAGCTTCATTATGTGTAAAATGTGCTGAGGCTGGCTGGAATGAGGAGTGTGGAGCTAGGGAGCCGAGTGGTGGAGGAGGAGAAGTGGCGGGAGAGCTCTGGGTGTATGAGAAGAACGTGACTCCTTGCCCTAAACCCACAGAGGCCTAGGTGAGGCTGGTCTCCGTGGCCTCTGATATTTGGCTGTGTGGTCGTAGACAACGGCATACCCTGGCTGGTGAATTTTATTAGCTTTGTGTGGCAATACAAGGTAAATACGGCAACATGCAGCTCTCATGGTTTTTTTGTGTAAGTCTCTGTGTGGCACTAAGGACACTGGCTTTTTCTTGGTGTGCAGATTTCTCTGCTCAGTGTATTCTTTGACAGGGTTTTGTTGGAAGCTATGGGAGAAAATACCCTCAGTAAAGTGAGGAGAGAGGTGCATCCCTGGCCTAGAGTTAGCAAGGATCTGAAAGGGATTTTGAAGAACAATAAGCCCTCAGCTACTTTTGTCCCATGCTGCAAGAGAAATGCAAGTAATTGCAGTCCTAACCAGTGCACAGTGAGGGTCTCAACTTGGACTTCATCCTTGCAGACTGCAAGTTTGTGACTCCTGCAGCAGATGCTCCCATATCCATATCTAGTATGTACTGACTTGCTAGGTGGACGCCAGCGTGTCAGACTTTGGTGTGGCAACTCTGCTTTAGCAGTTAAAAATAATTATCCCGTTAGCCTTTGCATTCTAAGAATTAATCTGGGTCTGTGTTTTCTAAAAGCTTCTAAAACTTAGCTTCAGATCAACATCTAAATGTCCCTGGGCTTTTTCTCCCTGCTGGAAAGAACAGCGTTGCACATTGCGTTTTACAGCTGTGAAAGCCGTGGGATGCTTTGCAGTCAAACTTTCTGATTTGCAAATGACTCTTGTTTATTAGACCCAAGTATCTTTTCAAACTTTTGTGTCCCAGGGTGTGACTGTGCAAAATAAGAATTCATAAAGGAAACTGTCTGACAGTAATTACTTTTGAAATGCTGTAGTCATTGGAGTGTTTTACATGGCATAATTTAAATTTAACTGTAACCTAAACGTTGCTCGTACTTGGCCATGCAAGTGTGCTTGGCAGGAAGTGGTAGAACATGCCACCGGGCTTGTTGTACAAATGTTTGCAGCTCACCACTTCCTGTTACTGAAGTGAAAGAAAAAAAGAAACACCAGTTTCTGGTTCATTTTAGCCTCTAAAAAGTTGCAGCTGCATTTGTTAAACTTCTTAGTATTGTACAGAGGTATTTATGGCCTTCCCCTTTATATTCTTCTTTTAGCTTTGAAATTCATCTTTATTTGAGTGTTTTGGTGAAGTTCCTACTAGAAATCTGAGTTCCAAGAAGGTATTTTTTGTGTAGATCCTGAGTTTTAGAAGTGACCAAAGGAATGGTTGTATAGGATTGCCGTGGATTGGTGTACGTAGATGTCAAACTGCAGCAGGAGCTTGCTTTGTCAGGAGACTGTCCCTGCAGGAGGTGCTGGTGTGTCTTAGCTTCAGTAGTTGACAGTACGTACAGAGGCAGCTTTACGCCACAGTACTCTCTGAACCTAGTTTTCCTGGTAGTTGTTATAATTCCAAGACTTCAGGCCTAGACACAAAGGAGCTTTTAAAACTGATTTAATTTGCTGTTGTCTGTGGTACAAGAATACCCTTTCCAGGAAAATCTGATTTGTGCTTTATAACCTTTGAGGCCAAAAGGAAATCTGTTTGGAACAAAGGTCGTCTGTTTTCAGACCTGAATACAATTACCTGTGATTTCAGGAGGCATTGCACCGAGTGAGGAGAAAAATCTTTATAAGAAGGGAGACATGAAATCGTATCAAATGTAAATGGAAACACTTGCCAAACTTCTGTTACATATAAAGATTTTTTTAAAGTACGCATCATTCTTATGTCATTTTTACAATCGTGAATTAATTAAAGTATCTTTTTGCCGGTAAATCTACTAGTGAATCTTGGCAAATTGCAATTGTAGCAGTAGTCATAGCATTTTAAATTAATGCAATTAATTTCATATGCTGTTAAAAGTGCTGATGTGCTATTTCTGCTCATAATTTGTATTCTAACTAATGGGCTAAACTACATACCCATAGCACATCAAGATTAAGTGGCTGAAACTTGGTATTTTCAGTATATTAAAATATTAATATCTCATGTGAGAAGAATGAAAGTCAGATAGTTAATGAAAGTCCATATTTCATATATTCAAATGCTACTGTAGTATATTAAAAAATCCCATAGCTTCCTGTTTAAGTGATGGATGAATTCTTAAAGCTAGAAGCGGCATTTTCCCTAATTAAGATACTGTTGATAATTGTGACTTAAATTAAATCTGAGGAAAGGAGAAATTAAATTAAATAACCTACCCTGCCCCCCCAAAATCTCAAGTTACAAACTGTGACTAAATATCAAGTAACTATTTAAGATTCAGTGAAGAAAAAATGGACCATTAGTTTCAAAGCAGATTAATTGGGGGTTACCTGGAGTGGCTGTCCTGGGATTCAGAAATCTGGCAGACATGTGGTGGGACTTGAGCAGTCTCAGTTCGAGCTGTGTTATAGTATAGGTTTAGAGATGTGAAAGCCGAAGTAGTCCAGGGTAAAGGCTGGTTTGTTTGGAAATCTTGGCTTTGATTCATAGATCCATTTGATCCCTCTAAACCTTACAAAACATTATTAAGCCCTTCTGAGTTAATTTGGTTTTTTTTCCACCCATGGCTTAGAATCTGTCTTCAAAATCAGTCTTGGAACTGCTGGGTACTATATGGAAGTGTAAGGTGGGGAAAGGAGACAAATGTTTTTTTGATCCCTTTTGGAGCTTCCTAGAAAAGCTAAGTTACTCCTAAACTGGTGTTCTTGAAAAAAGTCCCATGTGTGATCTGCTGCAGCCACCTTCAGTAACTATCTTTATAGTTTTTTTCTCCTATGATGCTTTCCCATTTACTGTGATGTCTGGTGAGGTTGCATTAAACATCAGTTTTCAGAAGTAGACGCCAGTTTTGAAAAGGAACTAAAGGGTCATGGTACGTATTTTTTCCTCAGAGCCAGCAGAGGTTCTAGGGAATTGACTTGAACTGCAGGGGCTAGTCAAAGGTTCAGAAAAATATATGTTCAAACTAGTGACTTTATTGGTGTGAGATTGAAGAATTCTGAGATTAAATCCTCTTCTCATAATCTAGACTAACTCTAGTAGTGAGTCTGAGTTTGGTCTGTTTTCATTGTGTGGAATAATTTATCCCTGACATGTTGGATGCAGTTGAAAACCTTTGTGCTTCCTCAGCACTTTCTAGTTTTTAGGAGAAATTACAACTTCAGAAAAATTCTTTTGCTTAAGTTTGCTCTTACCAAATTGTCAAAAGGAAACTGAATACTTCCTTTTCATTTATTGCAAAACTTAGAGTATCCCTTTCTCTGGCAGGAATCGACTTTAAGATCAGAACAATAGAATTAGATGGAAAGAAAATCAAGCTACAAATATGGTAAGTATTCCAAAGTAATTTAAGTTTTCAGTGAGTATTGAATATAATCTTTCATAGTTTTTAAGGCTGAGTGTGCCAGAAGCTTCATACCTTTTGTTCATTGACGGTCCATAAGGTTTATGCTCTCTTCCAGCTTGTTCTTGAGTGGCTCTGCCTCAGTAGCACAGGAAATGGCCTGTTCACGTGTGAACGTTGTAGCGACTTCCCATTTTGTCAAAAGCTGTTCTCTTAAGTGCACTTTTAGCTATTCCATGTGGAAGAGAAGTATTAACTCCATAGCTGTAAACTTAAAATATGTGACCTAATAAAACGTAATCTCTGATACTTAGATACCTGGTTGTACTCCCAGGGGCGCAGGTGAGGGATAGCGCTCCCATTCCTTGCATGCTGAGTTAGGAGAGACTGTGCCTCCTGATAGCAGCAGATGAGTATTTTTGGAGTAACATTACTACACATGCCAAACTCTTAAAATGCTACTGGTGAGTGTAGGGCTCTTGCTGATTTTTCAGGTCATAGAAAAGATGGTTATGATACTTGCATGTGAGCCAGAATCCTTGTGACTAAGGAAGTGAAGTGCCAGAAGTGGTTGGTACAGATTTTCTGTCTGTAATGTAAGTCAAAGCAGCTGTTTTTTGTTGGGCCTTTGGGGTCCAGCTCCCCCTTTGGGAGGAGGACACTTTGGTCCTCTTGTTCACTCACAGACAAATACTGCTTTGAAGTCGCCTGGGATGAAATACCAGCACACTAAGGTGTAACGGCTGGTTTCAGTAGCTGTCTGTCCATGAAAATGCACTATCCTGAAATATTTTACTGATACATGTTTTAGTTTTTGTTGAAGGCAGGACTTAAATGCATCAGAGCTGCCTTTTTTATTATTCTAGGGAAGGCTGTGTAGCACTGAGTTTTATTGCTTACATGCAAAATTAAATGCCTTTGTGCCATATTCATGGTGCTGCTATAGCCACTGATGTAAGTAGGATATCTTGGGAGTGAGGAAGGGTTGAAGGCTGAAGAAATTTGTGCAAACAGCTTATAAATGGTATTTTTTCTTAATGAGTGAGCATTGACACATTGTTACTCTGTTTAAAAAGAGATCTCTACCTACAGAATTGTGTAAAGATCACCTGCAACTAATACTTGTTTTCACTGAATTGTAGGGATACAGCAGGCCAGGAGAGATTCCGCACAATCACGACCGCTTACTACAGAGGAGCCATGGTGAGTGTGCTCACTTCAAACAAGTTAGGCACAACTAGTGTAACTGGTTTGCTGGTCTTGAGGTTATATCATGCAATTCTTTAACTGGAGGATTGGATAATTGTGGCTTGAGATGCGACGAATAAAGTTTGTGGTTTGGTTGGGGGTTTTTTGTTTTGTGGGGTTTTTTTGTTTTTCATTTTTAAACCTGCTGGTACTTTGTCTGGTCCTGTTTTTGTGATGAAACTTCAAGCCCTATTGTCTTTTTAGTATAATTAAAATTTCTGCAGATTATAACAAGAAGCTAAGTTGACAAACTTTAATCAGACAAGTTTTTTTCAATGCAGTCAACTCCTTTAAACATTTTAAATGTTTGAAAAATAGGTAATAGATGATTTTAATATTAAAAGTGTAGTTCACTGAGTTGCTTTTCCTTCAGCCAGTGGAGAATGCAAAATCTGGGATAGAAATACAATCACATACTAAAGCCACTGTTACTTTCTCCTCCAGTAGGAGTGATTTGAAGTCAAATGACTGACTTAGAGTCTGCACTCTTTGTGGTGCAACTGCTTGTGATGGTTCTTAATGCTATGATTTGAGATACTTTGTTGGGACACTGTCAGTTTCAACTTGCTGATTACTAGCTACGCTGCTACTGCATGTTCTTATCACTCTGTATGAACAGATCAGTTCCATTCATAGGCTGTCTCTGGGTCCAGATAACTCCACTGTTACAGAATACAAAAGGGGAGAAATAGTAATGGTTGTGGCTCTGTGTTAGAGCTTTCTAGTATTTACAAAGGTTTGAGCCTCCTAATCCATGGCCAAGGACTTTTCTTTGTCCTGCAAGGAATGATTGGAAAGGCAGTAAGGAACGGAGGTGAACCTGGCAATCTGTCCTTAATGCAGCTGTTGTGTGGTTTCCCATGCTTTGCTAATTGTTGAGAGCCCACGCTAGTATGTGTACATAGCTGTCTGAAAGAGCTAAAGCTTCTGGGAGAGCACCTAGTGTCAGCTTTGCTGTCAGGATCTGCTGGCCCCCGCAGATTGGATCTCACAGGTTTGTCATCTTTGACTGCTTAGAGCTGCTGCTTCTAAACTTGACTTTAACAATAGAGTCCCGGTTGCTGTTGTAGAAGAATTACTAAACTTTTCCTGACTATGGGCTAATAATGTAAAACTTCATGTGGGGCGTGTGTTTGACCTCTAACAGTGGCAAAAGATGTTAAATAGTAATATTTTGGGTGAATTCTCAGCAAATGCTTTGAGAAAGGATTGTAGGTGCATTAGTCATATGTTTAATTTCTTGCGAGTATAATCAAACCAACAACATGCATTAGAGGTCAACCAATAGTGCTAGCTCATCTAACTAGATTTACTTAATTTTATTTAGGGAATTATGCTGGTGTATGACATCACAAATGAAAAGTCCTTTGACAACATAAAAAACTGGATAAGAAACATAGAGGAGGTAGGTACTTTGGAAAGTGCTTCTTACTCCTTCCTTCTCATTATTTCCTTGGGACAAATAATAATCAAGTCATTATTCACTTTCATTATAGTAACCAGCATATATGGCCAAGTTAGACTGCAGTGAGGGTAACAACAGTGGTTATCAGTGGGGAGAAGATTATCTCATTCATCTAGGGCTAGAAGGTAGAAAACTTAAGTTGAAAAAGTAAGCATAAAGTGTTTCAAAACTGCTTTTACTATATGACTGTTATTGTTCTTTTTTGCTTTTGGGTGTGTCTAAGGAATGGGAAAGAGCAACATCTTAGGGTATCTGCCTTTCACTAAAATTATGACCAATCTAATTCCAGTTGTTACTGTGTTGTGTGTTTGTCCAATTAGAGATTTTTGACCTTTTCATTTGGTTTTGGGTAAGCTTTCTTCCTGCTAACTTATTTTAAATTATTTAATGGGATGTGCTGTCAGGTAGGGATAGGTCTTTATTAAGTGAGACTAGGAAGCTTAATTTTAGTGAAGCTTTAGTGAGGTAACAAAATCTTACTGTTTGGGTTTTTTTTCCTTAAACATAAAATCCATGGGCTTTTCTTCAGCATTGTTCTTTGGCTTTTCAGCAAAATTCCTGTATTAGTGACCAGTTTGATACAATAGCGACGGGGCTAGAAAAGTCTCATTGTGAACTTCTCTTGCTGAAGTGATTGTTACTTAAAAGGTCTTTTATTAATAATTATTTTAAAAATGCAAATGTATTGCATAATGGTATTCCAACCAAATGCCCTAGATGTCCATGCACCACTTTGAAGTCAAGTGTGTACTGTAGCATTTCCAGAATAGCCAAGTGCTTATGTGTGTGAGCAGCCTGGTACAGAGCCTATGGCACTGTATTTGGTCTATAATAATACTCCGGCAAATTTAATGTAGGAGTATTTATTCCAACCTAGTTTAATATTTAAATATTAAATTGCCTGTTCCAAAAGTCAGTCTGTTTCTCAGTAATGCCTTCACATTAGATAACTTTTTAAAAATAAAATATTAATTTGTGGATGAGTTTGACACATAAGTTTATTTTAAATAATGATGGACTTTGTTTCTGAGACATCACTCTTTCTTCTTTCAGCATGCCTCTTCAGATGTAGAAAGAATGATCCTGGGTAACAAATGCGATATGAATGAAAAAAGACAAGTCTCAAAAGAAAAAGGGGAGAAGGTAAGCTTTGGTGCCTTACCTTACTTAGAAGCCTACTTTTCGTAGGATTTTGGCTGCTGCATATTTGCTATGTTTCAGACATATTAGTGAATAATTCGCCTCAAACCTCTTGTTTCAGAAACTTTTATATATTACAGGATGCCAGGTTTGGGTTTTTTGTTTTTAAGTAGCACTTGACTGTCTTCAAGTTTGAATAAACTTAATGGAGGGGAAGATCCTGTAAAGAATGTTGACCTTTGCTATAGCATATAGTATTCTAAATGTCAGTATAAATCTTTGTATATGATTTGATCATGTTGAACTCAATTTACCATGGTGGTTACTTACTCTTGTCATAAGTACTGCTATTAAAGCATAAATAATTAGTTCTGCAGAACAAGCAAGTAAGAATACTATACAATCTATGATGTACACAGCTAAAGTAGTGTAGTTGCTAGCAGCATAACTTACGGGTTGATTGTGTGTGGTTATCTGGTCCATAAATCCCTATCAAGGAGGATTCTATGTTAATGTTCTTTTAGGTCCTAAATAAATCTTTTTGTGAGCAATTAATCCTTCGGGTTTGAATTTACATTAGGATATAGGCTGTTCTCATATTCTGTCTAATTTTCCAGTGACTTTAATGTTTTTTCAAGAGAAAAGCAGAAATCAAGCTTATTTGGTTTTGTTTTCAAAGCTTGCCGCAGCATACAACACCTATTCTGTTATGAACCTATGTGAAACATTCCTTTTACAAAGGAACTTCAAAAACACTGAAAAACTTTAACTTCTCTTCCAGCTAGCAATTGATTATGGAATCAAATTTTTGGAGACAAGTGCAAAATCCAGCATCAATGTGGAAGAGGTAAGAGATGGGTGTTATGCTTAGGGGTGTTTCTTGAGCTACTACTACAGAGACACGTTTCATGATCTGCTGGGCTTTCTGACCTGCTCTGGGACCTGAAGTCCCAACTGTGGTCCTGGATCACCAACCTTATTGTATTTAGAGAGCTACTGTAAAATCTAGCATTTCTTGTTTTCTGGTAATGTCTGGAATTGTTTTTTAAATGGGTGTTAACAGAGTGATTTAGTATTATTGTAGCAAATAGTTGCTTTAGACTTCTGTGCCTTGTTACTGAAATCGCAAGTCCTTTTGGACAGGCACTAGGTATAACTTTAGAACTATACTTTGTGCAGGAAATTGGATTCAAGGTTCTTTACTTTCAGAATAACACACTACTGTATCGAGGAGCCTTCAGGTTACTGCTAAATATGTGCTATGCAGTTGGGACTGAAGGTTTCTGTGTTAACCTGGAACATCAGCATAGACTGTCATAAGCTGATGTTAGAGGAGGAAGAAGGCTTATAATACTCTTGAAATATGTTTTCCTGCAAGTAAATTTTGCGCTAAAAACACAAGATCCCTGTTTATGAGGGTATTAGGAAATGGAATCAGAAGAAAGAGTGGCTTGACTCCGGTCTATCTCAGCCTGAATGAGACAGTTGGGGTGGTTGAGCCTGGAGAAGAGCAGGCTCTGGGGAGACCTTCCAGCACTTTCCAGTACTTAGGGGAGGGACTCTTGATCAGGGATTGTAGTGATAGGATGAGGGGTAATGGTTTTAAGATGAAAGAGGGGAGATTTAGATTAGATATTAGGAAGAATTCTGTACTCTGAGTGGTGAGGCAGCGGCCCAGGTTGCCCAGAGAAGCTGTGGATGCCCCATCCCTGGAGGGGTTCAAGGCCAGGCTGGATGAGGCTGTGAGCAACCTGGGCTAGTGGGAAGTGTCCCTGACCATGGCAAGGGGGTTGGAACTCAATAAGGTTCCTTCCAACCCAAACCATTCCATGATTCTATGAGCGACTCTTGTCATCTCAGGGAGGGTGGTGTTTTTTAACTATGAAAAGCATGGACAAGATAATAATTGGGTATTGAAAGGCAGTTACATTAAGATTCATTTGTTCAGGTAAGACAAACTTGTTCTTAAATGTTGTTCCTGTGCCTAATCATCTAAAAGCTTTTCCATGTGTATTGATGGGATACTTTTTTAAAAGTCCTCCAAACACATACTTAATTCAGCTCATGCAGCTAACAAATTAACTAGAAATTAAAGAGATTCTTACTTTAAAATAACATGACTGATGCTGTGCCAGCCAAGCAGGGCTTTTTCTGATTGCAGGATGATTGTTCTACAACATAGTCAGAATGAGCTTATTTGCATTGTGCTGCATCTGGAATAGTGCCTGACCTGATTTTCACAGTGTCGTTACGATTCTTACAGCAGAAAATGGAAGTGTGAACATTAGCAGCTAATGCCAATGGTGGCTAGCAATAATGTCCTAATAAAAAGTGCCTGTCTTCTTCATTAGTTCCTCCAGACTTGCTCTTTCATGACACGTCCTGCAATTTCATTTTAACTTCTGTAGGTCATTAAGTGTACATTAGTTTGTGCTTCCTCCAAACAGCTTGGCTATCTGAATATTTTTTAAGTTGTCACATGAATGGTGAAGGAAGCATTAAAAAATGCAGGTGGTATAGGCATTCAGCAAGTAACAATTTAGTAATCTTTCTACCAAATGCTTAACTTGTGGGAAATGACACAAGTGTGATATTCTTGTGATCAGAAATTAATTAATTTGTGGTAATTTTTTGCATTAAATGCCTGTCTTTGGCTGTATTCCAAACACAATGAGAGGGGGAGTGTTTACAGGTTTTTTTACTCTCTGGAACTGTCCTTGGATTGTTGAGATCTCCAGATAGCCTAAAATCTTGCTTTTCCCTGCTTCTGGAGAATTGCAGAGTTTTTCTGCTCCAGAAGTTTCTTTGCTCCTTCATAAATTGAAGCCTGAGATTTCCCAGAGTGATTTCTTTTTTTTTCTTTTTTTTTTTTAGAGGGGATGTTGGAAGCGTAAATAACATTATAGAAAGCCCAGGAGCAAAACTTTCAGAGGACAGAAACCAAGCTAACCTTAATATGAATTCCCAGGCATATCATCCTCAAACCTCTCTCTGGGTTTCCAGTTGTGATGCACAGTAGTTTGGCCAAAAAAAAAAACAAACAAAAAAAAGCTATTAGTGTATACAGCCTTCTCTTCAGCAGATGTTTTGGGGGTTTTTTTGTGTTGTGTTTTTTTGGTTTTGGTTGGTTTTTGTTTTTTTGTTTTTTTGTTTTTTTTTTTTGCCCAAGAGGTATGCGATGGGAAAGTCTGTTCACTTTTTTCCAAATATTGGAGGGGTGTAGACAAAAAATAAATATTTTTTTGATCTAAAGCATGCTTGTTGCAGTTCTAAGTAAACAGCTGTTGTACATAGAGCGCCTTGCAACTCACTAGCAGTGGCCTACAGAATGCTGTATTGTTGATGTGTCTGGCTACTCCAAAACTATCTTGTCTTTAATGTGTCTTGTGACTAACTGTCTCTTTTTTTTTTTATTTCAACTTGTCACCAGGCATTTTTCACACTTGCACGGGACATTATGACAAAGCTCAACAGAAAAATGGTTTGTATTTCCAGTTGGCATACAAACTAGATACATTGAAATGACTCCTCTGTAATAGGCTGAGGAGTAGCCCTACCAAAAACTTCCTGGGCAATACAGTGGGTGCTAGATCAAGTTGAAACAGAGAGTGCTTTATCATACTTTGTTACACATCAATGTGTTAATTGTTCTTTATTTTGCACAAACATTAACATTGGGCAGCCTGAAATGGATGTGTTCTTTCGAAATATAACGGTGCAATCCTTGCTTTATTAAACGTCAAATTACCTAGTCACTTCAGCTAATACTTGAGATCTGGATTGCTGGATAAATGTTTCTTTTAAAAATAGGCAGTTTTATTGAGTGATTAACAGAGTCTGGATAACTGAGGAGCTCAGATCTCTGATAATTGAGATGCAACAGATCTCTGCTCTGGTTGTTGCTTTGCGAGGCAGGGGAAGTAAGGAGGGAAACTAGGAAAGCTGGACTTATTTTTTCTGCATCATATGATGTTAGTACTCCTTTCTCTTTCAGAATGACAACAGTTCATCAGGGGCAGGTGGGCCAGTAAAAATAACAGAAAATCGATCTAAGAAGAGCAGCTTCTTTCGATGCACGCTACTTTGATGAACTTCTAATGATAGACTGCAGCACACTTAGAACCTTTTCTGCTTCTTTGAAAGCACAGGGTCACAAAGCCTCAGAAATAATACCACCAAGCTGCTGCTGAGAGCTCCATTGAACGTAGACTGCGATACACAAAATACCAAGTGGATTTTGCTCACTAAGCCTATTGACCTGTCAGGCTCTTCTTTCTCAGATATGGAAGCTATGAAGTGGAGACACAAATGCAAGAGTTAACTTGTTTTCCTTTTTTACTTGCTGTTTTATTGCCTGTTGCAAAAGCTGCTATGTTTCTTTTAACTTTGCACATCCATATTGGCCTCTTACTGCCTGTTACAGCACAATCTTACATTTGTATTTGCACAGTTTGACTTGTAAGTAAGATTCTTAACAGATTTGTGCAGGTTTTTCTTTTTCTTTTTAAACAAATTTATTTTCAAGCAGAAGAGCCAGGGAAAAATTAAGTCTCACTTCCATTATTTCCTATGCTGTGTACTGGTGGCCAGGACTACAGTATGGATGTTGACATTCTAGAGATGAGAATTACTGTAACAATTGGCATGTAAAAATTTGTATGGGTTTTGTCTCTTAGATGCACAAATCTGTTCATGCAGAAGCTATGGCTTCTCTTCTGAATGTAGTATGTTGCTTTTCTTTCTTTACCAGATTTAGCAAAGTTGTGTTCTGAGTTGCCAGTCACTGATTCACAGATGCACCTCTCGGTTATTTGAATAAACACCGTGTCTTTCCTCACTTCACTTCCGTTTGTTAGCTCAAACTATCTGCACCTTTTTTTGTTTCTGATGAGGAAGTACGCTCTGGAGTTGAAATCATTGTCACAAATTGGCCTCATCACTATCACTTAAGTGGCTTGTGGAAGCTGAATGCATGAGTTTTAAGTAACCTCTCTGTGGATCCATTTGTTCAGAAATGACTGCTTCTGAAGGTGACTTCCATTTCTACTGTAATTCTAAGGATAGTTCGTTAATGTCTGTAGGCATTGACCCTTGACAGCAGAGGTGTCCAAAAACTCGCTTCCTGTGCAATTGCTGAAGTTCATCAAGTTCTAGCACCAAGGAAATGGTCACGAGGGCTATAATGTACTGTTAGTTATGCAGCTGATGCCGAATGTGCGAAGCCCTCTTTGGTCTGCTCGAGCAGTTATTTTTTCATCAAAAACTGGTACAGTGACCTAGACTGTTAGAAGCAGAGTTGAAACGTAGTTGCCTTTTTTTACTAAACTGAGCATTGTATAACCTAGTCTTTGTTCTACTACTTTTTTAATGTCTTCTGAAGAATTTCCTCAATGAGCAATTAAAACAGGTGCTTTAGTTCTGTTAATGTGCCAAACTTGGACCATTGTAAGCTTTAAGTACAAGTTTGTGTCCAGCATGTTTGTGATCAGGGGATAGGTGCATTGTGTCCCTGTCAAAGCTAAGGTTTGACGTGCTTGCTTTTGCTTCACTGCGTAGGCTAGAGTGGGAAACAGCGAGCTGGTTGTTACCACAGATAACTGCTTCGTTTTGGGGTGTCAGGTACTGAATTTGTCATCTCTGGGTCTTTTGTATTTTGAAAGTGAACGGGCCAATAGCGTTAGATTTAAAGACTTCAGATTTTAAGAGGTTTAACATTAGTGGCTGGTTCTGTAAAGTTTTAAGTGGTAATCAGCCTGTCCCCACATGTAGTTTAATAGAAATAGTAATTGTAACTAGGTGGTGAATCTCATCAGCTGCTGTTGCTGCACTAAAACAGAAAAATCATCATGGCAACAAGGTTTAGTGAAAAAACAAAGCAACCCTAACTGCTCTGTTGTCTACCCTTGATGTTTTTCTTGGACAGGCTAAAGCAGTTATGTTTTCTGTATGGTTAAAAAAAGTGCTTCTATACAGAAAGTGTTGTGACACCAATTATGAATGTTGTTTATTTTCAGTAATTTACCTCGGACTTATTTGGTGTCGTAATACTTTGATTTTTATCTCAGGGGTTGTCTGCAAACCAAAACTGACATGTTCTGTGTTTGGCACCGTTTACAGAATGCTTTGTATTGTTTTTCCTGTCTTTGCTGTGTGGTTAAATGTTGATTCAATATTAGTCTCCATGAACTTCCCTTTGAAAGAGCCTGTAAGTAGTAGAGTCTATGAAGTGCTTCTTGAAGCAGCAGCGAATTGGGGTATCTGTTCTGTATGGGGGGGTGGGGGAGAAAAAAAATTGCTATTTTCTTACATTTAGCTGTGCTAAACTGTACATAAATGTGAGGTAAGACCATAGGAAATTCACTTTATGCATGATAAAATAAGGCAGTAAATATTTCACTTTGCTTAATGTTCATGTAAAGTTCATCTTTTTCTATTTGTAGAAGAATTTAATGCAATTTTGTTGTCCCCTGCTGAAACTGAAGAATTCTAATTTCATGTGGTCTTATGGATAAGGTAAAATGCAGATTTCTCTCTCTTTCTTTGTTGTTTTGCCCCCACCCCTCTTCTCCAGCAGTATTAAATGGCTGAGTGGCTGCACTTTATTGGGTGTGCTAACTTTGGGTCAGTATAGACCTCTTTCTGTGTACAGTCTGCCCTGTCAGACATCGAACAATGTGCTGTATCTTAGTGTGCAAATCAGCTGTATGTTTTACTGGGAATTGTTTTAGCTGTATTTTCCTTTAGACAAGCGGGTGATGATAAGTGGTATGTTCTGCCTACGCATCAGATGCTGGGTACTACAGGCTTTTCTAATATCCCTATGATTGTTTTGTGCAGTCTCTGTTGCTACATTGCTCAAGACTATATAATCTAAATTTTGAAGGACTTAACTATACCTCAGTCAACTAGTTAGTATTCTAATGTCCATTAGAATGCAAGTCCTATGATTGTTATTCATTAATCAGCAAATGTATTTCTGTTTTGTTCCAGAAATTGCCATTAACCTTTCAGGAAAGGCAGACATTTTTTGGTGGATTTCAATAAAATAAAAGTGCTGCTTGTGCTGTTGAGTTTTATGAAATTTTTCCCTCAGCCCCACGTCTGTGCACTATATCTTGACCAATATTTTTCTAAATGGTTTAAAAAAAAAAAAAGCCAAACAAAAACCAAACTGGTCTCAGTGCTTTGCAATTTTAGCTTTCAGTCTGTGCTTAGCAAAAACATGCACAAGAAGTTTTTGTTGAGTGTATATAGAATATTTGATTTACTTACTGTCTGGAAGTTCTATTATTGCTAAAGTTTAAACCACTCATGAAACTTAACGCACCTCACTTTTCTATTTGGGGGACAGTCTCAAGAATGATAATTGACTTTTCAGACCTGTAGTTCTTTTTACAGAAAGTATTTCCCATTGTAAGTACCTTTCCCATACTAGTCTGCTTAAGTCAAGTGAATTAAGTGGATCATTTTCACAAGTGAATAAAGGTCTTGAATATGCATATCACATTAAAATATTGTGAATGGATAATGGTTTGAAGTACATTATTAATATGAAAAATGCCTAAATGTGTTATTTGTGAAAATGCATCTGTTATTTGGTTATCTATTAATGTAACTGAAATTTTGCAATGTTAAACTTAAGGTCTGTAGGTGATGATAGGTCTTTTTTTCTCCTCCATTCACTGAACTGCTTATGCAATTCTCATTCTTATAAATAAAACTTGTATTTCTTTGTTACACAAAAGCAGGATTTCCATTTATTTTTATTGTTTCTGGTGAATTTAAGTATTTTAGTGCATTCCTATGGCCTTACAAATGTTTTTGCAAATAAAACTTCAATTACAGTTATTTTAATGCTACATAGCTACTAAATTCAGAGTAAAAAGTATAGTCCTTGAGAAAATGATTAATTTTGAAATAGAATTGTTCTACTGTGTGTGTTTAAGCATATTTTATCTGTGGCATAAAGGTGTAATATGAAAAGCTCCTGCAGATAAAAGTGAACTTGTCATGTGGTTAATTTGTGAACTTAACTGTTAATTGTGTGTTGATGTGTATAGACAAAAAACCAAACCCAACCCCTAAAAAAACCTTCACACTCCCATGGTTTTATTATTCCATGTGAACTTTTTTACAACAATGTGTGTCTCAAATAAAAGTTACATAATGAAAAGTATTTCAAGTATTTTGTATGAAATGTTCCACGTAGTTTTCATACAGTTGGCATTTCCACTCTATTTTCGATACATCTGTTGCGGAAAGGCATCCAGCTGAGTTGCATCTGTAAAGCTTTGCTTCACTTCAGTGGCAAACCCACAAGGGTTTTTGTATGGCTTTGCTTGTTCGTAAACTTGAGTGTTCTTTAGATTTTTCCTGAAATATCCTCTCTTCTGCAGTGATTGCTTAAATTTAAGTATATTAGTTCAATGACCTATAGCTTCATAAGGAGCCATTTTTCTGGACATCCAGTGTCATGAAAGACCCTTGCAAAGTAACTTCTGATCAATGGCAGGAAAGATAATGAGACACTATCTCCAATTTGATTAAGAATTATCTGAGTAGATAAGTTAACATTTTCTTTGTTGTTGTTTGAAATCAGCATTATGTGAAAGGTGTGACTCATCAGTAACATAAGGTACATATATAATGCATCAATATAGCAAATACTGTGTGTCCAGCTTACTTCAACACGTGAGGGATTTGACATATTATCATATTAGCAATAGTTCTTGACTTTCAAATTATTGTGGTTTGGCAGTAACTCACAATTTGTATGAAAATAAGCGAGCCTAAGGAAATAATTGGTTTATCTGCTCAAGACAAAAACAGTTTAATGGTTGAGACACCCAACTGGGCACCCTAAGGAATAAATGGGAAAATGCATGGATGACAAGTAGCTTCTAAAATTCATGCTTTTTACATGTTGATCTAATAAACTGTGTTTGGCTGAAGGGATGTATTGTCTGTTTACCTTAAGCAACAGAAAGCTAGAGTTACATTCTTGTTGTTATTTATTGGTTTTGGTTTGTTTTGTTGTGGTTTTTTTCAGACTGCTTCTGGCAGACAAGTTTGCTGCTTTAGGACCAGCTGTTCAAACATTATCTTGCAGATCCCTGTGATCTGAAGTGGTTCTGGATGTTCAGCAGTCCTAAAATCACTTCTGCAAGTCCTTCAGTTCTCACAGAAGTTAGTGGCATACATCTGCATCCCAATAATGCTTTAAATAAATTCGCATTCTCCATTTGTTAGAAGGAAATACAAGCGTACTTCCACTGCTTAACAGTGGTGATTTATTACAGTTCCTGCTCTATTTTTGGTTGCAGACTATCAGTTACTATACAAATACTGCACACTTGTAGACCAGAGGCAAGTACATGTGCAGAATCTATCCAGCTGAATCGCCTTTTTCCTAAATGATTCTTTTTCCAACTTGGTTGACTCGTGGCTCTTTAGAATTCTTTAACTGTACTGAAGTGATCAATATAATGTAAGATTTCAAAATAATTTTTCTTTAGAAAGATTCTAATCTTCAGGAGATACAAAAATGAACCTTTTATGTTGCCTAATGTTATTCTTGTCATTTCGAGGTTTAAAGAAAGGGCATAGAACGGAATGCAAAGCATATTGAAAATAATTTTTAGTGCACTAGGATGTTTTCTAAATGCTTCAATTTTTTTACTGTCTTCCAGAGAGCACATCAGTATTAAGCTTCTTGGGTGAACAAATGTTACATAATTTCCTCTGAGCACGTATTCAGTACATATTGTTCCTTCCATATGTGAAATAAAGTTGTAGATTTTGAGGAGGACATGAGCATTTTCCTTATCTGAGGAATTACCATGTTTAATGAATTGTGGAAAGCGTGTGTAACTTGAACTCTACTACTGAATCCATTGTACTGACTTCAACCTGAGCAAGAGATACGTGTTGAGAATTTCACCCTATTTAGTCTTAAATACCTTCCTTGAGTAGATGATTGAGATGACTTACTGCAGTTGTGACTTGTTCTGCTTGTGCCACCCCTCTACAGGAGTGTCCAATACACAGCTGGTGGTCTCTCGCATTGATGGACTTGTTTCCAAATGGTGTTTGATTTCTTGGGGAAATGTTACCATCGTGTTCACCACCCTTTCTGATTTGGTTTAACACCTTGGCAGTACAGCATGAAGAGGTGATAGTCCTGTGAACATACTTATCTTGGTGCAGAAAATGGCAGGCTCCAGCGCTGCCGAGCCAGCACCTTTCCCAGCTGCCCACATTCACAATGTGTGACACTTCCAGCACAATTTCATCCACGTACACACTGACAGTGTGTTCATCTGTAAAGAAAAGCGCAGTCTTTACTTACCCCATTAATTACAAGTGAAGTGCAAATTATTATGTCAATAATGCGGTTTTTTAAAAAGTTGAATATTTATTTTCAAGGCTGGTTGCAAATCCTTAGTGTTACTTTACTTTTTCTTTCCTTTTTTTTTTTTTTTTTTTTTCCCAGGAACCATAGCAGCTAACTCGCTCTAGTCTGTAGTCTAGATGATGGATGGAGCTTTTCCAAGAAGCCTGAGCATGTTCTGTCCGTCAGGCTAACGCCTAATGCCATCCAACACCGCTTCTGCGCTTCCTCACCCACCGCCCAGTGACTCTGTAAACTCACATTTACACTCTGAACCAATACACTACAGGGAAGGGGCACCCACCTGTGTCTGAAATACTGGTTGTGAGTAATTGTCCAGAACAGGACGGGTAAGTGCACCTGACATGAGGAAACGGCTCAGTGCCGGGACAGGCACACCTTTATAAACAGTGTTACCTAGCGGCTCTCTGAGTGCCGTGTCCTGCTAAGCACACACGGCTGCCTTACTCTGCTGATGTTGTATCTGTTGAAGGGAGGGGAGGA